>NC_137828.1:1776037-1956037 GCF_963921795.1 Nannobrachium achirus
GTCCATGAGCAGCCCACTGCTGCCACCTGCCTGCAACACAGAGTAGTACACACAGTGGTGTGAGGATATCTTTGGTTTGGCTTCATTGATTGATTGAATGAATACTTTATTACATACAGTAAATGTAAAAAACAGCCAAGAGGTACAGTCAGACATTAAAGGACCACCTCACCTCTGGGACAACCAGATCTTATGTTATTGTTGTGTGGGACACGATCAACACAATCCTGAATTATTTTTTTGTGTTCAATCTGTGTTTTTAGATATTTTAGTATTTCAGCATGGCTACAACTGGTCATATGATGCTTTGTAGCATGATATTGTATCATCCAATGCATCATATGATGCAAAATGCATCATAATAAAATAAAAATAACTCAGGATTGTGTTGATCGTGTCCCAAACAACACAATAAAATAAGATCTGGTTGTCCCAGAGGTGAAGTGAAAAAGACCCTGGACTTTCCACTGTGGTTCAAGATGCTGCCTCGTGGAAAACGTCTACGCAGTCTCAAAGCTACAAGATGCTGCCTCGTGGAAAACGTCTACGCAGTCTCAAAGCTACAAGATGCTGCCTCGTGGAAAACGTCTACGCAGTCTCAAAGCTACAAGATGCTGCCTCGTGGAAAACGTCTACGCAGTCTCAAAGCTACAAGATGCTGCCTCGTGGAAAACGTCTACGCAGTCTCAAAGCTACCAGCAACAGACTGCAAAAGAGCTTCTTTCCACCAACAGTCAGGCACATGAACGAATCAAAAGCCCGGATCAAAAGCCCGAAATTGGAAGCCAGCCCAGGCTAAGTCTAACCTAAAGCGGACATTCTATGTCCCCGACAGATCTCCTGCTGCTGTCTGCTTTGAGTAAATGAGGAAGTGATCCACGATGGAACACCAGTGATGATAAATCATAGCCATTTTATCATTTTAATGGATAAGCCTAAACAAACCAGTTCACATGAACAATACTGATGTAAAATAAGATATCTGAACGACTACATTTGTTTTATATCCACAACTTTCCAACATCCCATCATGCATTGCGCAGAAGTTGCACAGAGCTTCCGGCGCCGCAGCCGAGTGTGATCTACAAGCTCACAGCGGTTGCATCTGCGACGCGACGTGAGCTTGTATGTCTGCTGTTAAACCGGAAGTGTGGTGCAAAACATTTTCCAATAAATTCCTGTGGAAAAAGGGTGGATACAATTAAAATGTGGTGAACCACAGTTACTGGGGGGCCCAGGCTTTTATCTTTGAAATGCCTGGATCCGGAGTCCACTGCCTCTCATCAAATTATTGTCTAATAAAATGCTAAAAAATATATTGTAATAATATTAATAAAAAACCAAGGGTCAATGGGGTGGGTAATCAACCAAACAAGGTCATTATGGGGTGAACAATTAATTTAACTTCTATTGATTGATTGAAGACTTTATTGGCAGTTGGCAGAACAAGGCAGAGCAGTTCAGATCCAAGGTCTTCTAATTAGCCCTATTCACGGCCCGCCCACCTACTTCCGTTTCTCAGCATCCCCCGGGTGCTGCTGACATCAATTTAGAAGGGGAAACTATAACAGAAATAGCTGGACTTAAAGCCAACAAATCGTTATTTCTAACGGTAAAGTAAATTATAATGCTTTGTGCCTTTTACTATCTTGTGTTCTTGATCATGCTAGCCGTATTTTATACTTTACTATTCGGAAATTGCATTAAATTTGCGATTTCTGTGCCAACTCTATAGGCTTATAGTAGGATTTTCCCCTTCAAAACGGGACTTCAGCACCTGCCTATGGGAGGTATTGCAATTTGCAACCCTAGATTCATCCTATTAAAATAAAATCTAGTGTTGCAATTTGCGGCTAGATCAAGATGTAGTCATCAAGTAAATGAAGCAAATACATCTCATACAGTGCTCTTCAACCGGGGGCCCAGGACCCCTAGGGGGTCCTCAGAGTAACTACAGGGGGTCCAAAAATTCTTTATGTGATAGAATCTTTATTTTCAATAAACAACCTGAACCCTCAGAACTTTAACCAAAAACAGAAGATCTACGAGCTGTCAGATTTACTAAGCAGTGGTGGAAAAGGGTACTCACATTTTCTACTTAAGTATAAGTATCAATAGGCTACTGCATTGTACAAGAACTCTGTTACCTGAATGAAGTAGAAGTCCTGAATAGAAGTCCTGAATTTAAAATGTACTTCAGTAAAAGTACTTTGTTACTTTACAGTTTACACCATTGTTACTAAATATCAGCGATTTAAGTGGTTAAAAGTCTGAAAAAACACATTAACAGGAATCCAACATAGACTGATTATAGTGCTGTCATGAAATTGATGACAATTTGCAACGCCATTTTATAGTACAGTACAGGGGGTCCCTGCTTTATCTCCCTCGTTAAGGGGTCCTTGGCCTGAAAACGTTGAAAACCCTGGTGTAATACATCATTGATATTCCAATATTTAAATTGTATTTAATGTAAAAGTCCAGAACAGCAGCTGAATTATTAAATTACTGACTTGTACTTGTAACAGAGACCGAGTACATATACATTGCAGTATTGATACTTTTTTCTCAAGTAAAACATCGTGAGTACTTTTTTCCACCTCTGTAGTGGAGTTTAACGGTTGAACTTTAACCGTTATTAACCGTTAAAAGTCCTCTGACTGGTGATGATGAGTCTAACTAGCATTAGCATCGCTGCTACAGTGAGAGTGATTAAACCTTTACTAACCTCGTCCAGGTCCACATAAGGTCCTGCTCCTTCTGGGAACATCTCATCCACCGCTGGCTTCATCATGAAGAGGTTAATTAATCACTTAATTAACAGGAATTAAACTGTATTGATGTTGTTAGCAGCTAACAGTTAGCTTGTTGTGTCTCTGCTGTAAACAAACCGTCTGCTGTATGGAGGAGGTGGGACGTTCAAGAACGAGTCGAGTCTTTCGAACGGCTCTTTGAAATGAACGATGGGATCCGGTTCACAGTAGGGAGCCATTATTTTCTAAATGAACAGTTGTGGGAAAAGTACAAACATTCTTTACTTATGTGAAAGTATCAATACCGCCACAAGTAGAAGTTTGGAATTAAAATGTAGGCTACGTAAGTAAAAGTACAAAGTTATCGGTATCAAAATGCACTTAAAATACCAATAGTAGAAAATAGTCATTATGCAGAAATTCTGCATAATGACTATTTTCTACTATTGGTATGGGACATTCTGCAGCAGAATGTCCCATTTCTGTTTTTTCCAACGCGACACATTGTGAGCTTGTAGATCTGCTATTTTCAAATGGCGGAAATGTAGCCTATATGGCTGAAATGTATAGGGTTGAAGTGAATTTGTAATTCAAATCTACAAAGTAATTAAATAACTATGGTAACTAAAACGAGCCAGTCTTTTGAACGGCTCTTTGAAAGGAACGGTTCCCAGAGATCCGGCTCACACCAAACAACCATAAATCCCATCTCTGCTGGTGTAACGCCCGCGTCTTAGTAAGGGAAAGTTAGCCTATTGCTACATCAATCTGGGAACTAAATCTAAATCACTAGCTTTCTTCACAAATGTGTTCATAAAGGTGTCTACTATCACCTCTGAACTTTGTCAAACCCAACTCCCTTGACATACTTTGTGGGAGCCAATCAAAGTTGGGGGTATCGGGATACCCAGGGCCTGGGATTAAAGGAGGAAAAATAAAAAATGGCCAATATGAACGTATGAAGTGTGTAATTAGGGTATTGTTGGGTTGGTGAATCCATTCCAACCATTATTTATCAGTAAAAATGACTCCTTGGCCATAAAAAAGGCCTAATTGGCTAAGGCTTAGCCAATCATGTCATTCGAGTTCACCTGTGTCCTGTTAGTCCCTATGTTTTAAACCCTGCATGTGTTTGAGTGTTCCTTGGCAGATTGTATCATGTTATTCTGTGTGTCATGTGTGATTACCCACCTGATCTTGAATAGTTTTCATGAATTCAAACCCTACTCCAACCTTTTTTTTTTTGCCAATATTATATGTCTCATGAACACACAAAAGTAGGGGTGGCAATTTTATGGCCAAGGAGTCATTTTAACTGAAAACGAATGGTTGGAATGGATTCAGCAGCCCAAAAATACCCAAATTACACACCTCATACGCTCATATTGGCAATTTTTAATTTTTCCCCCTTTAATCCCAGGCCCTCGGGATACCCAATAACTTTGATTGGCTCCCACAAAGTATGTCAAGGGAGTTGGATTTGACAAAGTTCAGAGGTGATAGTAAACACCTTTCTGAACACATTTGTGAAGAAAGCTAGTGATTTAGATTTAGTTCCCAGATTGATGTAGCAATAGGCTAAATTTCCCTTACTATCTGGCGTGCGTCTGGCGTATGCATAGAGTTGGGCGTATGCCCAAGGCTGTCCCTGTTCCGGTCTGGTTCCGGTCTCCCCCAAGCCCCCTGTGATTGGCTGAACCGGACGTAGGGAGCGCTCGGTTGTAGTCACTTGGACCGCGCGAGGTGCACCAAAACCCAATTATCATTGCGTTTATCGTGCGCTTGCCCAGGCCTTACGGCCTGGGCATAAATATAACGATTGCATTCACCACGGCTTCGTAACTCGCGCGGCGCTCCGCCGGCCGCGCGGCCCTGGCCCGCTCTTCGCGGCCACTCGCGCCTGCGGCGCTCGGGGGCGAAGAGCAGGACCAAGGTCCGCTGGCCTTCGCGCCGCTTGCAATGTCGTGGACAATAACTTAATGTCGTGGACAATAACTGTGACATCTAACCATAAAACGAGCGCTCCCTTCATAGACACGCTTGGTAATCTGCTGGACGCGTCTGGCGTATGCCCAAGGCTGTCCCTGTTCCGGTCTGGTTCCGGTCTCCCCCAAGCCCCCTGTGATTGGCTGAACCGGACGTAGGGAGCGCTCGGTTGTAGTCACAGGGAGCGCTCGGTTGTAGTCACTTGGACTGCGCGAGGTGCATCAAAACCCAATTATCATTGCGTTTATCGTGCGCTTTAAATATAACGATTGCATTCACCACGGCTTCGTAACTCGCGCGGCCCTGGCCCGCTCTTCGCGGCCACTCGCGCCTGCGGCGCTCGGGGGCGAAGAGCAGGACCAAAGTCCGCTGGCCTTCGCGCCGCTTGCAATGTCGTGGACAATAACTTAATGTTGTGGACAATAACTGTGACATCTAACCATAAAACGAGCGCTCCCTTCATAGACACGCTTGGTAATCTGCTGGACGCTTAACGCCCAACTCTGTCAGACCACTACCGTCACAGTTGTATAGCGACACCTAGCGTACGGGAGGATGTATTTACCAAATGCTCTGTAAACTGAAGCAGTGGTTCTCAACCTGTGGGTCGGGACTCGGGACCCCCAGAGGGGTCCCCAAATTATTCTGGGGGGTCCCCCAGATGATTAACTTAATGTGCAACATTGTTTTCTCACTCAACAGTAAACAAACCAACATAAAGTTTAAGTGTATAGAGGGTATCTGCACATTTCTAAAGTGACAATTTAAGGACTTAGTAATACCTCTAAAATGACAAATTAAATGTTGACCAAACTGACAAATATTAGAGGCAGAAATTGTGAAAATAGCAGATCTACATGCTCACAACGCGAGGCATTGGTAATTTTATCGTCTAATCAGGCTTTTACAAGTATCCAAAATAGAAAAGAAAAGAAAAAAGAAAAACTATTTTTCTTAACAGTAGATAGATAAACATATCACGTTGTTGTCCTACACACAACTCTCATCTATAGATTCTAACCTTTTGTGTGTTTTATTTTGTTTCGTTTTTTAGTTTGTATATTAACGTCCCATCATGGGTTTTCAAAGTGGGTGACGGGGCACCCTGGGGTGCCGTGACGGCAGTCCAGGGGTGCCACGAGATCATTTGATAATATTTGGAATTTATTTGGACACTTGAAAAAACATTTTAAACTTGAAGTTATTTTCAGAAGTTATTTTCAGTCAGTTCTAACCAAATGGCTGTTATCTCAATGTTTTCCTCGCAACATAATCACTAAAATGTCGTCACTGTCGGGCAGAAACCTCGTATCTCCAAGTTTCAAATGTGTACGTCTTTTGGTAAAGCAAAGCCCTGCTTCATCATACAAGACCGTGAGGCGTTGTGTGCTTGTAGATCTGCTGTTTTCACTAGTTTTGTACATTTTATAGATGATAAATACAAAACGAACGGTTTTGGACATACAAGGTTTCCACCCGACAACGACAATATGCTATAAATGTACTACTGTAGCCGGGGTGCCTCGGATTAAAACAATATTTATGGGGTGCCCTGAGAAAAAAAAGTTTGGGAACCCCTGCACTACACTACAGCATCACAAGCAGCAGATCTACACATTTAGTTTAGAGCTTGTAGATCTGCTACTTTTATACTTCTGGATTTGAATGCTGAAAAGTACCAGATTTGGACATATGAGATTTTCCACCAGACGGAGAATATCAAATAAATTAGTGTAAATGACACATCAGAAAAATAAATAAATGAATAAATAAATTAAGCAAAAAACTACAAACAACCATGGAAATAAAGCGTATTTTATTTGATATTTGCACAAACATAATAACACTGAGGCTGCCGTTAGCCTTTCACAGCCGCTAAGCTAAAGCTAGTTAGTAAACACATACTAAAACAGTACATGTTATATGTTATTGTTATTTTAATATTCATAGGCCTACATTTAAACATAATATGTTTTCCCATTAAATAATAAAAAGCGTTTTAGAATATTCAGGAATACAGGTGTGATACATCTTTAAATTATTCATCGTCATATCTTCCTCATAATCTAATCTCTTCGCTCATTCGTTCCCAACAAACAAAGTATTAATTCATAATTTTATATAGATAGGTTAGTATATCTTTACAGCTCTTCTACACTGTCTCCTATACATGGTTTTGTATGTGTGAAGTTTGCATGTTCTCCCCGTGTCTCCTAGGGTAGATACCCTCACAAAAGAAAAAAAAAAACATGCAGTAATCCTGGTCTCTATACTGCCTCCCTCTGGCCAGCCGTGGTGCCTGATGGAGGGGAAAGGAACTGGTTGGAATAACATGTTCCTTCAACACGCTACGTCCCACCGGTTAATCTCTCCCCTGTCAGGTGATAAGAAGCATCTTGGGCTCCTCATGCATAGAAGGAAGCATGAGGTCAGTCCGTTGCTCTCCCCAGGTTGGCAGAGGGAATGTAGCGTCCAGGATTACATTAGATAATTGACACCGGGTGAAAAAAAACGGGTTACAAAAATCGTGGGATCAAAATGTACGAAAGTATCCTGTCCTGGTCCTGTCCTATAGTCCTGTCCTGTCCTATAGTCCTGTCCTGTAGTCCTGGTCCTGTCCTATAGTCCTGTCCCGTCCTGCGTCCTCCCGGTCGGTCCCTCCTCAGTGCTCATGTCCCTCGTTGGTCTCGTACCCCAGGGTGTCTCCCAGGTGCTGGTGGGCGAAGAATGCCCGGGCCATCTCGTTGATGTGGTTGTAGGCTCCGATGGAGCGGAAGTATTCCACGTAGTTCCAGAAGTCTGAGGTGGAGTACGGCCAGTAGGGGACGGCCGGGGGCTCGTCATATGGGACTAGAGAGACAATATATATATACACAATATAAACATTATATTATGGTCATATGGGAATATAGAGACTATAATATACAATATAAACATTATGGGACCGCTGGGGGCTCGTCATAGGGGACTAGAGAGAAGATATATTCATATAAACATTATGGTCATATGGGAATATAGAGACTATAATATACAATATAAACATTATGGTCATATGGGAATATAGAGACTATAATATACAGTATAAACATTGAGGGACCGCTGGGGGCTGCTCATAAGGGACTATTGATTGATTGATTGATTGAAGTCTTTATTGTCAGTTTGCATAGAAAAAGGTACAGTTTCATGACGGTACAGTTCACTGGTACAAGGTCAACTAAAAGGAGATCCTAGAAAAGACTAAGCTTATTTCCATAGGAAACCATTGAAGTATCTCATATAACCCAACTCTGTAAACCCAACAAAAGACCGGGGTGGTGCATACTCCATTGACTTGTGAGACAGAAGGAAGCCAACAACAGGCTGTGTTAGGTGCTCAATACGGTTTCAATAAGCATTGAACGAGTCTGTGTTAGGTGCTCAATACGGTTTCAATAAGCATTGAACCAGTCTGTGTTAGGTGCTCAATACGGTTTCAATAAGCATTGAACCAGTCTGTGTTAGGTGCTCAATACGGTTTCAATAAGCATTGAACGAGTCTGTGTTAGGTGCTCAATACGGTTTCAATAAGCATTGAACCAGTCTGTGTTAGGTGCTCAATACGGTTTCAATAAGCATTGAACCAGTCTGTGTTAGGTGCTCAATACGGTTTCAATAAGCATTGAACCAGTCTGTGTTAGGTGCTCAATACGGTTTCAATAAGCATTGAACCAGGCTGTGTTAGGTGCTCAATACGGTTTCAATAAGCATTGAACCAGGCTGTGTTAGGTGCTCAATACGGTTTCAATAAGCATTGAACCAGGCTGTGTAATATGGAAGCAAAAACCTGACGTATTTAAAATGAAATGGCAAATGCGAAAATGAAATTGAAATAAAAGAATTGCTTTTTAATGTTCAGGAAATAGACGCATTTTTGGAGACAAAAATGAATGTAAAATGCAATGGTGTTTACATTTTCCATATACAGGAGCTCATTCTATGACTAAATTAAAATTATAAATAAAAGATCATTTGAATTTGAATTTTGAAAAAATGACAGCTAATTTGTTGACAATATTAAAATGAAAATGCAATTTTGAAAATGAAAATGAAATACATAAATGCTTTTTAATCTTCAGACAATGAAAGCATTTCTTTAGACAAAAATGAATGTATAATGCAATAGCATTTCCAATTAATGTACAGTTGTGCTTATTCTATGACAGAATTAAATGTAGCCTATATAAAAGGTCATTTGATTTACCATTTTCAAAAAATGCCACGCTAAATAATAGACAATATTAAAATGAAAAGGCTGTTTCGAAAATGTAATTTAAATAAGGGTAATGCTTTTTATTTTTAAGCTAATAGATGCATCTTTTGAGACACAAACGAATGTATAATTCAATAGCATTTACATTTCATCTCCATGTGTGCTCAATCTATGACAGATTGTAAAAGCAAACGCAAACCACATTGCTATTTCATTTTCAAATTGTAGCCGCTCATAACCTGACAGAATTCAAATGGTCCTTTGGCTAAAGTGATGGCGCAGGAAAGTGACGTCACAGGAGTAATCCTTCAACGCTGCCTGCTTATAACCTTGACATACCCAACCGTACAGTAGGTGGCGCATGACGCGCGTGACTGCACTCACTCACTGACAGACAGACAGACACTCACCCAGTGGAGATCCAATGGTCATAGTAGAAGGATCTGATCTGATACATTGCAAGTAAGAATCAAACATTTTTCCACATCATGTGATGATTTAATTTATCCCTGCCCAGCTCAACAACTATGGAATATCAACTTGGCAGAGCAGTGGTGTAAAGTAACTAAGTACATTTACTTAAGTACTGTACTTAAGTACAGTTATGAGGTATTTGTACTTAACTTGAGTATTTCCAGTTTTCAATACTTTTACTTCTACTCCACTTCATCTCGGTTCCAAATATTGTACTTTTACTCCACTACATTTATTTGAAAACTTTAGTTACAGTTACTTTGCAGATATACATCATTATATGGGGGGGGGGGTCGCGGCGTCGTTGTCGCGGGGGGGGGGGAGCGTTGTGAGCTTGAGTGAAGCTCGGCCAGTCCTGCACGTGTGTACACTGTCTGCCACCTTTTTCTTTTTTTTACACTGTCTCTGTCTGCCACATAGAGTATATATAAAATAGAGAGCGGACGAGCCCCGCCCCCACTATCATTTCAATGCAAGTGCTCAGTGGCGTTTTGAAGCAACGGCTACGTGCTAGCATGTAGCTAATCCAGGTGCATTCTGGGGGAAATTGGCCACTATTCGAGACCACAAATGACGTCACGCTGCTCTCCGCTCACAGTCTGGAGTGGAGGGGGCGGGGCCAAAATGCGCGTTTAGGCTGCAGTTCCAACTTTGGCCACCATCGGGGCTGCTTCAAATCTAGCCCTGGGTTCTGGGGGCTTGGTCTGCCACCTACTGTGTTGAAGGTTTACTCCTATGACGTCACTTTCCTGCGCCATCACTTTAGCCAAACGACCATTTGAATTCTGTCATGTTTTCAGCAGCTACAATTGGAAAATGAAATCGCAAATGGGATTTGCATTTGCTTTTACAATCTGTCATAGAATGAGCACACATGGATATGAAATGTAAATGCTATTGAATTATACATTCATTTGTGTCTCAAAAGATGCATCTATTAGCTTAAAAATAAAAAGCATTACCCTTATTTAAATTACATTTTCAAAGTAGCTTTTTCATTTTAATATTGTCAATTATTTAGCGTGGCCTTTATTGAAAATGTTAAATCAAATGACCTTTTATTAAATGGAAATGCTATTGCATTTTACATTCATTTTTGTCTCAAAGAATGCTTTCATTGTCTGAAGATTAAAAAGCATTTCTCTATTTCATTTTCATTTTCAAAATTGCATTTTCATTTTAATATTGTCAACAAATTAGCGGTAATCTTTTTAAAATTAAAATTGAAATGATCTTTTATTTATAATTATAATTTAGTCATAGAATGAGCACCTGTACATGGAAAATGTAAACGCCATTGCATTTTACATTCATTTTTGTCTCAAAAAATGCGTGCATTTCCTGAAAATTAAAAAGCAATTCTGTTATTTCAATTTCATTTTCGCATTTGCCATTTCGTTTTAATTACATCAGGTTTATGCTTCCATAGTGTTAGGTGCTCAATACGGTTTCAATAAGCATTGAACCAGGCTGTGTTAGGTGCTCAATACGGTTTCAATAAGCATTGAACCAGGCTGTGTTAGGTGCTCAATACGGTTTCAATAAGCATTGAACCAGGCTGTGTTAGGTGCTCAATACGGTTTCAATAAGCATTGAACGAGTCCGGCCCTCGACTTGTACACATTTCTTAGATTTTAGCCCACTGTGTATTTGAGTTTGACATCCTTGATATACAGTATTAACATTAAAGGAGTAGTTCACCACTTTTCAACCTGTCTTCATATAATAGGTCCTCACTAATGTTCATGATAAAATATCACAATTTTTTTCTACTCAGTCCAAGTCTCCTAGGAGAGCTGTGGGAAGTTCAGAATCCATCGTCTTGTGACATCATCATTTTCCACAAAAAAAATGTAATCAATATTTTTGAAAAAAATATTTAGATTTTTAATATCGCGAGAACAATGGCTTCCACTTTAAAATTGCAACTTTTCAGGAATAGAAAGCCTGCAGTTTCTATAAGCTGGATTGGTAATCGATGATGTCACAAGACTATGGGTTTCTGACCAGCCCACAGCTGGTCAGAAACCCACCCAGCTATTTTTGAGTGAGGACCAATTATATGAACATAGGTTGAAAAGTGGTGGAGTGCCCCTTTAAGGTCATACGACAATGGGCAGTATAAACATTAGTCTGCTGGGGACTAGAGAAACCCAAAGAGACAGTTTATAGGGGTGTAACGATGTAGTAACTGTATCCAAATATCCTTTTTAACTTAAAAAATCAAAGTATATCGAAATGAAAACAGCTAAAATCGAATCGTATCGTTTTATTTTGTATCGTATCGAATCGGTAGTGTAAAGAATCGATTGTATCGATACTACCTACTTGTGCATTGTATTTAGCATTTTTAAGAAGAAAAAATTAAAAGGAGGGGTTTAATTACTTTTTATTTCCATATAGCTACACTGGTCTATGGATAAATGTGTGTTAATCTCTGGGTTCATGTCAAGGTGCAGGTTTGTCAATATACAATGTCCATGTATTTGGCAGATAATCACTGTGTTTACTTATTTATATCCATAATACATGTTTCCCTTAAAAACCTGCACTATCCACACCTTTCACACAGATTTAATTTATTTGCTAAATAGTTACTATATCAATCATGTATCGTGATATGTATCGAATCGCTATTAAAATGTATCGTTATGGGGGGTGCCCGCTGGCCTGGTGGTCAAGGCGCATACCACATACTAGGCTATGATGCCTGCTGGCGTCGCCGGTTCAATTCCCGATCCGGATGACCTTTGCCACATGTCATTCCCCATCTCTCTCCCCATTTCCTTCTACTGTCCTATCAATAAAGGCATAAAAACCCAAAAACAAATCTAAAAAAAAAAAAAAAAAAAAAAAAGTATTGTTACACTCCTAACAGTTTAGTGTGTGTGTGTGCGCGCACGCGTGTACAGCATTCAAACAGAATGATTTGTTTCAAGGACAATGATTAACTCCTTTTCCAACTGTGATTTTTTGTCCCACATTCATAAATTGCCGTGTTGCAGAAATAAACACAATACAATGTTCCTTGGCTAAGTTAAGGTCGCAAAATATGAAGTAGAATGTGGTAAATGTAAATATACCTCCTTCTGGGATGATGACTCTGGCCTCTGTGGAGAGAGAGAGAGAGAGAGAGAGAGAGAGAGACAGACAGAGAGAGAGAGAGAGAGAGAGAGAGACATTAGCATTCCATATCATTCCAGTTCCATCCACGCACAAAGAAATGATTCATGGTAGGAGAAGTGAATGTGGTGTTGGTCTCAGTGGACTCCATCCTCCATACCTCCCCTTCCTGCTCAAATATTATTGCTGACTATTTGCACATGCACATGCACGCATACATACATGCACACACGCACACACACGCACACACACACTGATGGAATTTTGGATCATATTCCATATGGATAAACAGTTTCCCCCAAAATGATAAAGTACTCCACACAATGAATGAGACCACACCGGAGAATATGCGTTTTTGTGTTGAAGTTTAGTCAGAGTTCAAAGTACTGTACAAGTACAGTATAGACAGAGCATTTTCACCCATCGTAAGCTCTCTGAGTATAAAGCATAATGATTCCACATATATAGTTGAATGTGTACAGCATAAAATACATTAGTCACATTCTGATTGGACAATTAATCATAACAATGGATCATGAGATGGTGTTGTGACTGAGTCTCGTGAACTCAGAAGCAAGGATGTAGAATGTTTTGGTTATCCAGTGTCCGGGACACTTTGACATTTCGCCGGTCAATCTTTCTGTCCCTGGAGTGGGGCAGATTCTCGTCTCGTGCATTAGTTATCAGATCAAAACATCATGGCATTGACTTTTAACACTGAGAATGATATCTATACCATGTTAAACAACAATAACATATTGTACTATCAATTCCCTCCTGAGATAGCATTTGAAGTGTTAAATGTCAAGGCAGCATAAACAACAAGGGAAGAAAACATGGGTTAAACTTTTTTTTTAAGGTATTTGAAACAGAACATAATAATTGAACAATTTAAGTCAAAAACATTTCGATAGTTTTTGAAGAGTAGAGTCAAAAGAACTGTATATTTCCAAAGGTATTTAAATCAGAATATCATAATTGAACTTTGTTTTTGTTTTTTAAGTAGAGGTAAAAGATTTTTATTGTCTTAATTATTAAATATATGTATTTTACAAAGGTTCAATGTGTCGAAGATTGATTGGAAATTATCCATGTCAAGCAAGATAAAAACACATCAGCATCACGCTCCCGGGTGGTTATTACAATTTGGGGCCGATTTTAGTCAAAACAAGACGAACTTGACTCTTTACCATAATTTAGGTTAAAGACAAAAGCATTCAAAATGTATTTAGACAGCATCCGAAAATCAGCCGTTTGGCGGTCATAATTCGTACACCTCCGAGGTTACCTTTAGGTAATGAGTGGTCTTAATTGTCCCTGCAGGTTGGGGACATTTATAGTGAGGTGTCAAACCGGAGCCGCCTTAAAGCCAACTGTCTATTCCTCCTTACTGGCTTTTGTCCGAGTCAAGGTCTGGAAGAAAACTTTACAGCGGGAAAACGTGTGTGATGCAGTTTCATACTCACGAAATACATATGGATTTTTCAATCATCCTTTTTGACATTTCCACTTTGGACAGACATGCAGTGAAGTATGTGTCTGTCAACTCATTCTCAATTATCATCTCAAAATATCTTTATCTGTAAGACAAGGGAAAAGACAGGGACAAATCAATCCATAATGTAAGGCAATAAGGTATTTATATATAGAAATTGAATTGAAATGTTTAGATACATCACCAAAAGAGGACACAAGTTGTGTCAGTTTGTTCTGTTAGGGGAAACAGATTAACCCTGTATTGATTGGAATCAACTTCAATAAGGTGAAATATATTTAAATGGGATGAAATGAAAACAAAATGAAATATGAAAATATGAAATCAGAAAATGAAATATGAATTCAGAAAATGAAAATATGAAAGAAATAAAATTAAATGAAAAAATATTAATTCTAAATATTAATTCTCCAAACACATTCCCTCCCGTTTGCCACAGCCAAAAATATTGGGTGTGACAAAAATTGTTTTGTTGATGTTTGGAGGCAATATGGTTAAATGAGAAACAGATGGTCCAGAGGTACAGTAAACCTTGTGGATGGACAGTGATTCTGCTCACTGTCAGAGTTAGTGAGCTTCCAGGCCTGTGAGGGGGGAAGTGTATCATAACAAGATAAGGTTTTCCCAAAACAATAGTTAGCGAGGCCTGCTGAAAGGCTCTCTACTGAAAGTGTCCCAGAGAGAGAGACTTTAAAGAAGTAAAATAATAATAATAAAAATACATAACATAATCATAATGTCATTTTTTTTTTTTTTCCATAATGTGTAATCCCGTATAAGCCCAGTAGGGTTGTAATAATTGTGGAATTTGACTGAACGGGTTTGAATGGAGCCCAGCCATCTAAATTGTTTTTGGAACCGTCTCAGCCTGCTTTTACTCAAGTAAAGAGGATAAAGTATTACCAAAAATAAACCAACATGAGAAATTAAAGGTTGAGTAAAGCAGGGCTAGGCCTCTTCCATCCCTAACCCATACTGCAGTTTATGTGTTAAGAATGGTAAAAGTAAATGTTTTTGGTTCATGTCCATAAGATGTGGTTTGAAAGAACAACGTTCAGTTGTTACACAGGAAATAGTGTTTTTCACGACAAAACAGGAGGACAGGAGAAAACTGGTTAAAATAAAATAAACAGTCATGAAATTAAACAGGTTAAAATAAAATTGAAATAAAACAGTCAGTCAGTCAGTCACTGATAATCAGTCAGTTAAGTTGGTAGCGAGTTAGTGGAGTTAGTTCCACTATACCTGTTCTGCCATGTCATTAGTCCGTCCTGTCCCCTAAAATAAAATAAAGCCCACCTGTCATTGATGGGAAAAAAAAATTATTAAGACATAGAAACATTCAAATAAACCCAAGCGTTGGTTGTTATCAGTACGAGTGTAGTCATAACAAGAGCGAATGAGATCCCCTTTGAGAGAGAGAGGGAGAGACAGTCATATGTGTAAATAATTCCTAGTTTTGCAAACCAGGCAAGTGAGTTAGAACACCAACAGAGGGAGAAAAACCCAAGACAGATTCAAATAAGACAGATTCAAATATAACCCCAGCACATTGTTATCAAGCCCTGTATTAGAATGTAAACAGTAGATTATACAGAACAAGAGCGAATGAAACCCATTTTTGAGAGAGAAAGAGAGAGCAAGGTCACACAGAAACTGAATCGGCTCGTGGCCTCTCAAGGTAAAAATAAGAAAAAATGAAAATAAAAAAAACAATTCCAGCCCCTCATAGTTTTTTTTCAAAATAAAACAATAAAATAACACATAGGCCGTGCCAGCCTATAAGCAGCGTAAGCAGCTCACGCGAGCAGCAGGCATTGAGCAAGCAAGCAGCATAAGCCAAGCACATATTGTACCATATTGTACACAGAAGCCGCACCGCTCACTTTATACTTGGTTTGATTTTCCTGCTTTCATAATAGACAAACCGAAATGTAACCAGGGGAGGAAAATTGGATTAGAGATGATTAGACAGACAATATATCAAAAACATTTAACAGATGGGTTTGTCAGTCAGAACTTGATTTTTTTTCCTTTTTTTTTCTCTCAGAAGTCGTACTTAGTCAAAAGTAAACAAAATATATAGTACCATTATCTCGGGCGTCCCCAGGGTCAAAAGAGCGTTTGTTCTTTTCGGGACATTGTAATCCATGACAGTCACGTAGCAGATCTACAAGCTCACAACGCGTCCCATCGCATTGTGAGTGAAAGGGCAATGCCAGGTTCGGCTGGGGGGGGGGGGGCTCTGTCAAGCCCTTCAGCATCTTGAAAACATTGCTTGCGTCCTCTGTTCCTTCCTGATGAGGTTCGAACATCCAGTGGCAAATAATGTCCGATTTCTCCACAGCTCCGCACATATCCATTGACATGTTCCAGGAAAAGTTTTAGGCAGTGTTGATAACTGGGAGTCCCCGATGATCTTCCAGAATGACTTGAGGTCCGGGTTAAAAAGAGGTTCTGGGTTTAGATTGTAACCTTTCATCCGTGTGGGTCCAGGTTTTACACGATAAAAACACTGCTTCTCGGAGCAGGGTTTTTTTTTAGCTTGAATGGTCATGTTTCTAAAAAACAAAAATGTTCTTGGGAGCGCTGAGATAAAAAGCTCCTGTATTCAACATCTCAGAGTGGCCTGAGATGGAAATTAAAAATAAAATAAGATAAGACGAAAACTCAGACATGTAAGCTTAAAGCATGAAGATTTCCGTCAGAACGTTCGGTTCTAGAGCATAAAGTGAAATCTCCTAATTAAAATAACCACGCTATTTCTTATGTGATTAAGTGGCTCTAATCAGCCGTATTGGGTTATCGTACTGGCCGAAGAGACATTCCTTCAGAACAAAATATGTTCTGGCCCCAAATAAAAAGATTTCTTCTCAGAACTTCTTGAAACAGCCGTTCTAGAGCATAAAATGAAATCTATATTGAAGTCTCGTACTGATACAAACCCAACCTTAGACAAGCAATCTCCGTGGCCAAACGGCTGCTATGTCCTCAAAACATGTAACAAAAAGCGACAAAAACAATAGACTACAAAACATTAAACAATAAAAACGCAGCTTGGGCTAGAGGTAGCAATTCTCTAACTTAGCCGGTACAAATCTTTAAGTACTTGACCCATCTGTGATTTTCAGTCCAAAAAGGCATGAATAAAATCAAAACTTACACTGTGTGCTTTATACACACTTCTCAAGTCCCATGGTAGTTTCTCCGCGCGCAGGAGAAAAAAAAAAAAAACATGTGGGAGAGAGTCATCATATCCGAATTCCTTTCTCCATATGGGCAAAAATGGTGCAATTGTGGGGCACCTAGAAACAACCTGTTTCATTTCCTCATCGTCTATCTTAGCCATTAAAGCTGTTATCAGTTCATTCCCCAAGCTTTGGAGAGAGGCTTCAAGCTCAAAAATGGTGCAATTGTTCCGTTTGTTAAAAGGTTGTTTAGATTTCGGCAGGTGTTTTCTGCCTTCCTGTGCCGCGCTCAGGAGGAAAAAACGTGGAGGGAGTCCTTTCAGTGTTACTCCGTGGGAGTCAGGGGAAACGTCTGATAATATCCTCGGCTGGTTGTTACTAGCAGAGATGAACGAAGTGGGATTCCAAAACAAACTGTCCAGCTGTATCGAATCCATAAACGTCAAATCAGTAGAAATCCGTAACTGGTTCTAGCAGCGGAGAAGACAAAATGAGTCCAACAAAGTTGAGCCCCAATATCTCCTCGGAGCTAATCCGGCAATCGAATGGACCATTTGATGGAATTTTGGATCATATTCCATATGGATAAACAGTTTCCCCCAAAATGATAAAGTACTCCACACAATGAATGAGACCACACCGGAGAATATGCGTTTTTGTGTTGAAGTTTAGTCAGAGTTCAAAGTACTGTACAAGTACAGTATAGACAGAGCATTTTCACCCATCGTAAGCTCTCTGAGTATAAAGCATAATGATTCCACATATATAGTTGAATGTGTACAGCATAAAATACATTAGTCACATTCTGATTGGACAATTAATCATAACAATGGATCATGAGATGGTGTTGTGACTGAGTCTCGTGAACTCAGAAGCAAGGATGTAGAATGTTTTGGTTATCCAGTGTCCGGGACACTTTGACATTTCGCCGGTCAATCTTTCTGTCCCTGGAGTGGGGCAGATTCTCGTCTCGTGCATTAGTTATCAGATCAAAACATCATGGCATTGACTTTTAACACTGAGAATGATATCTATACCATGTTAAACAACAATAACATATTGTACTATCACACACACACACACACACACGGTCCAAAGCAGAAGTCTACATGCACACACATACCGCACACACAGAGTTGTCTTTGTGCAACAGCACACATTCCAACACAGAGCACTTCCTCAGAGGATGCTGCGCTAACTAGAGTTAGGAAAGCATTTTGTACGTTCTTAAATATCGTCGTTGTCGGGTGAAAACCTTGTACGTCCAAAACCGTTCGTTTTGCATTTATCAGTTTAAAAATGATTTAAACTAGTGAAAACAGCCGATCTACAAGCACACACCGCGAGGCGTTGTGTGCTTGTAGATCGGCTGTTTTCACTACTTTTGTGTGACAGCCTTGTATGATGAAGCAGGGCTTTACTTTGCGAAAGAACGAACACATTTGGAACTTGGAGATACGAGGTTTCCACCCGACAATGACGATATATATGTTTTAAAGGCCCACTGGGCCAGATAAACAGATAAAAAAAATATCCTTCTACATTCAAGTGGATGGTAATTATACAGATAGGAAATATCTGTCACAGATATCTTTTCTTATCAGTATCTTATCAGTATCTTACCATCCACTTGAATGGAGAAAGATATTTTTTATCTTTTTATCTGACCCAGTGGGAATGGGCCTTTAAACTGGCTTTATTAGTCTTTTTAATGTAACATTACAATATCAACACATTGATTTAAAGGGATATTTCACTTTAAAAAAAAACTTTGGTCATTTCATCATCTAATCAGGCTTTTGAGAGCATCCGAGTCAGTTTTTAAGTTGCTTGGTTCAGTATAAATCGACGCTACATATTTGAGATTTGAATCTATCGTGGTTAAAATGGAGTTTGAAGTTACAATGGGTTTGTATATAGGAAGGGGGCGTGTAATATCACATATCTAAATACTGAATCAAGTGAAAGACATGGAAAAATGGAAAAACATGCATGCCTTCACGTTCACATTGAAGGAACCACGGAAAAGAAAAGAAAAGCAACAAAGCAAAACAAAACAAACAAAGGGGTTTGGAGCACTTTTAACTTGTATTTGTTATTACTGTGTTTCACCATTATTTCAGCTTAATTTATCACCGTTCAAACTTGACAAATGGACTAAATAGCTTTTATAAAAGATGATTCCGGTCTGAAAACAACATTATCATGTATTTATTTATTATAAGGTTGAATATCAGCTTCATAAGAACTCACCGCTGAGGTGACAGGCGACCGCACAGAGCACCACACCAAGCAGGACACACAACTTCATCTTGATCTGATAACACACACACACACACACACACACACACACACACACACACACACACACACACACACACACACACACACACACACACACACACACACACACACACACACACACACACACACACACACACACACACACAGACATTTGAATGTTTTTTTGTTTTTTGTTTTGTTTTTGTTTTATGTCCATGAATTGAATACCAAGGACCTTAATGTAAACTAGACCGTAACTTGTTTACAAGACCATAACTGTGACTTATTTGGGATGTTCCTTTTAGGCAGGGTGTTAAAAGAGGAAGTTTTGTACTTTTTCTGGTTTTCATGTGTCCAGGAGGTTGACAGTACTTCAATAGACCCCTGGTGTGGTTGTTATGAGCAATTATGTATTGCCTTTCTATTTGGGTTTTAGCTATAGGCTGCCACCTTCCGGTCCAAAAACACAGATACTTATTACATCACAGAATCAACCCCTCCCCTAATTACCATTCACCCAACACTGTGGGCGTGGCTAACTTCAGCTGGGTCACCACCCACCATGACAACCACGCATACCAATGAACTCTGGTGGGTGTGGCCACATAAAAACATAATTTTAACGCTTTCTGTACATTCTTTTTTTGGAAAAAAAAATCTTCCTCCTAGTATAATCATAATAGTAGATAATCATGTTTTAGAGGGGGAAAAAATCATGGCACCCGCACTTTAACTGTACCTGTACTGTACTACATTTATATTGTATTGACTATACTTGTACTGTTCTACATTTTTGTCTAATAAAATATTCAATCAATCAATCAACCACTACACAATAGGACACACCACTTCATCTTGATCTGAAACACACAAATGTAGATCATGGAACTAACTTCACTACACCAGTTTCCACCTAGTTTCACATAATTGCAGAAATATTGCTAAAAATATTCCTTATTCATAATAATAATAAAATGTATTTGTGTTGCACATTATCTCCACAGGGAATCTCAGACATGGTTAAAGGACCAGTTCACCTCTGGGACAACCAGATCTTATTTTATTGTTGTTTGGCACACAAGTTACTGTATGTTTTGTATTCAATCTGTGTTTTTAGATATTTTAGTATTTCAGCATGCTACATCATAAGGCATTTTGCATCATATGACGCATTAGATGATGCAATATCATGCTACAAAGCATCATATGATCAAATGCTGAAATACTAAAATATCTAAAAACACAGATTGAACACAAAAAATAACTCAGGATTGTGTTGATCTTGTCCCAAAAACAACAATAAAATAAGATCTGGTTGTCCCAGAGGTGAACTGGCCCTTTTATCAATCATAGAAGGTTAAAAGCAGGCTTTAAAAAAAACGTCAAGCACAAATACATATTGATGACAGTGTTTACGCAACCATTTGACATGAAAAGGCCTTCCTAAATAAAAAAACAAGTTTGTATTACTTCACATCTGGTTGTGAAGTCTCATCTTCTTAGTTATGAATGCTAGTTATTAGTTCTAAAATCTCTTTTTAAACCCGCCCTGAACCTTGGTGAATGCATGGCAGCAGCATGATACTTGCTATATCCTCTGCAAAGTACTGTGTTCTGTCTGTCATTATGAGATAAAGTGGTTCCTGTGTAAATAAGCTGTAAAGTTTACTAGGATCTCCTTTTAGTTGACCTTGTACCAGTGAACTGTACCGTCATGAAACTGTACCTTTACCTATGCAAACTGACAATAAAGTCTACAATCAAACAATCAAAATATGCTTTAACTGTTTCGGTTACGTTTTCAACAAGGTTATAATAGTTTTATAATAGGTTATAATAGAATTTTTTCTTTAGTATACATTTTTATTAGTTTTGAGGTTTTGTTTTCAATTACAGTTTAGTTTTAATTCGTTTTTAAAAAGTGGGGTTGCTTGTTTTGTTTCATTTTTATTTTTTGAAAATGCTTAGTTTTAGTTTAGTTTTGATTAGTTTTAGTGTTAGTTTTAGTCTTTTACGTAATATGGGGTATTTGTCAGGAGTATTTGTCAATAGATTGGACATCTATCCAAAATAAATTGACAAAGACGAAAACTAAGGAGATTTCTCTATCATTTTAGTTTATTTTAGTTAGTTTTATAAACATACAATAACGTTTTAGTTAGTTTTAGTTTACTAAAATAACCTTGGTTTTCAACATCAGCATAAAGTCTCTGTCGGTCGCAAACCTCATACGTCCAAAAAACCTTCATTCAAACACAACAGCATCAAAAGTAGCAGATCTACAAGCTCAAAACACGTCACGTTTCAAGCTTGTAGATCTGCTATGTTTGATGCTGTTGTGTGAAGCTGTAGAATGATTAAGTAGAGACTTTAATTTTCAACAACACATAAACAGTTAGAATAATTATGAAGATGGGAGCTTTCTGATCAAACAGGGACGACATCGTTCTATGAGAATGATATCATTTCAGGATAGAGGTAGGGCTGTCACATTTATTACATGATCGTCTAATCACGATTATTTGAGATCAATCGTGATTATTTTGCATAATCGTCATCATCCTTTCCATGTTGAACATTTTGAAAAATAGCAGAAATAGCTGATAGCTTACAACTCGTCACTTTGTGACACGTTGTAAGCTTGTAGATCAGCTATTTCCGCTATTGTCAAAAGACATCTTTATGTACAAAATGATGAAATTTGTCAGTAATCTGTCCTGTGCAGTTTGTGGTTATGAGGCCTAAATGACACACAGAAATGAAGTTTGTATTCATTATGTTCCATGCAGTCTTCAATGCCAGAAACACAATTAAATCCTTAATCGCAATTACTTGTGACATTTAATCACCAATTTAAATGTGTCATCGTGACAGATCTAGATATGAGGTTGTTAAGATACATGTTGGTTAACTTAATATGTATATGTTTATATTTACCTGTGAATGTCTTCAGATGCAGAGCAGAGAGGAGAGGAGAGGGTGGAGGTCTGGAGGTCCAGTGGGTTCTGATGTGAGGGGCTGTGAATGGAGCAACCTGGACACGCATGAATGCACGCACGGGGACGCAAGCACACACGCATGCATGCAAGCTTCCACGCAAGCGTGTGTGTGTACACATAACCCTGCATATAGAATCTGAGGTGGTTTCCCAAACTATTTAACTGGAGATCCACAGGATTAATGTGATGTTTCTCCCTGGGAACCAATAAACTATAGTGGAAACAGCAGTAGATCAGCTATTTTCGAATCCCCTCTAATGTTAATGGACTTCTTTTTTAATGGAATGAAAAAATAGATTTCCCCTATTGAACTCAATGGACCTTTGGGTTATACTGTATATACAGTATAGGCCTATACATACATACAATTTTGATGCACCCCAATACACACACACACACACACACACACACACACACACACACACACACACACACACACACACACACACACACACACACACACACACACACACACACACACACACACACACACACACACACACACCTCACCCTTAGTTCGGTAGACTCTGTGTGATTGGGAGGGGTGAAGTTGCAACATTCTTGCATATTTAATTAATGTGTTTGTGCTCACTGCTCACGTGCAGTCATATCAATGAATGAAATGTCAAAGTCAAGGCACTGAAAAAAAGAAGCTTTAATTTACATTAGAATCCCATGATTTCCACCAGTGATAATAAAAGTGCATTCATATGATTTAAATCCAGCCGTGTTGTAGTATCTGATGGTAATTACAATGAAACACATCATTTTACATTATGTAACGTAACATATCCTCACCACAGTGGAATGTGTTATGTGTAAGTAATTAAGTATTAGTATGTGTAAATAAGTAACTATTAGTAAGTATTAATAAGTAAGCCTAAGTACAGTAAGTATTAGTAACATACTGAGCATCTTTCAGGCTATTAGACTAATTATACGTCTCTAAATGCTTGTCTAAAATCGGTCTAATCAACGTCTAGAAATGAAAGTTGTATCTATACTGTATACTGTATACTGTATACAGACAACGTCTAGTCCAAGTCTTTCTAGACGTTGATTAGACTGATTTTAGACTGATGTAGCCAACTATTGCTCCCTGGGAAGTATTAGTAAGTAAGTGCGTAAGTCAGAGTAGCATTTTGTCTGAATAACTTTATATATAATGTTGAATATGGAACATTATTTGTAAACACGCACGCACGCACATTTCTTTTACAGACATTTGCCTTTCTGTCTGTAAAAACTGCATTCATGGTCTGAAAAGGGTGGTATTTTAAAGGTAAAAGTATATGTCTACAGTATGTGTGCACTGCCTGCCCAGAAGCTAAGATTTGAGTAAAACAATACTCGCTTTAATAATATGTATACTGTATTTATTCAAGGATTTGCACAATTTTTTTTCCTAAAATAGCAGATCTACAAGCTCATAGTGTGGTACGAGGTGACGGGCTGTGAGCTTGTAGATTGGCAATTTTGGGGCGAAGAGGTTGGGGTACTACAGCTAAGAAAAGAGCGGACCAAGAACCGAAGCCAAAGGTAAAGTTTACAAAGTATTGAAGTTCTAAGTGGTTAAATGTCTGAGAATACACATTTAGCATGAATGCAAAATGTAGTGGGGGTCCCTGCTTCATCTCTCTCTCCCTCAGCTAAGGGGTCCCTGCTTCATCTCTCTCTCTCTCTCTCTCAGCTAAGGGGTCCCTGCTTCAGCTCTCTCTCTCTCAGCTAAGGGGTCCCTGCTTCAGCTCTCTCTCTCTCAGCTAAGGGGTCCCTGCTTCAGCTCTCTCTCTCTCAGCTAAGGGGTCCCTGCTTCATCTCTCTCTCTCTCTCTCTCTCTCTCTCTCAGCTAAGGGGTCCCTGCTTCATCTCTCTCTAAGGGGTCCTTGCTTCATCTCTCTCTAAGGGGTCCTTGGCCATAAAAACCTTAAATGGTTTAGACCAGTGGTTCCCAGACTTTTCAGGTCCAGACCCAAAAGAGAGATTAGACGTTTGCCCGGGTGAAAACAGCAGATCTACAAGTTCCCAGATCACTTGCAGATCGTCTATTTAATTGTTGGAAACTAACAAAAAAAAATTAAGGACTTTTTAATACATCTAAAATGTCAAATTAAACATTGGCCAAATAGTCAAATATTAGAGGCAGAAATTGTGAAAACTATTTTCACAACCGTGTCATACAAAATGTAATGCCTCAACATTTAGTGCTCGTCAGGGTGGGGGGGGAGGGGTCATTATCTTTGGGGGTCGTGGCCTGAAAAGGTTGAGAACCACTGCTGTAGTTCTTAATCGGGGTGTTGTAGTTCTTAATCTGGGTGTTGTAGTTCTTAATCTGGGTGTTGTAGTTCTTAATCTGGGTGTTGTAGTTCTTAATCTGGGTGATGTAGAAGAGGGTTGGGTTCTGTCCATGATATCATGGGTGCGTTCGGAAATGTGCACTCAGCGCACTGGTGTGCCACGTTGTCGTTTGTTTATTCTGTGCACTTGCGTTGTCGTTGGGAAATTCAGTGCACGGCGCACCGGGTGTGCGTGAGTGCACGCACTGAACGACCCTACTCAGAAGATGGGGTTTGGCAATGTGTAGCTCTGGTCCATAACGTTAGTGGAGACAGGGACGTGCTGGGCCCCTGATTCAGCCCGGGAAAAAAAGAGTTGGAGAGGCCCTCATTTTATTTATTTTTTTAGTTATATTACGTCGTTGTTGGGTGGAAACCTTATTTGTCCAAAACCGTTTGTTTTGTATTTATCATTTTAAAAATGATTTAAACTAGTGAAAACAGCCGATCTACAAGCACACAACGCCTCGCGGTGCGAGGCGTTGTGTGCTTGTAGATCTGCTGTTTTCACTACTTTTGTGCGACGGCCTTGTATGATGAAGCAGGGCTTTGCTTTGCGAAGAAATGTATAAATTTGAAACTTGGAGATACAAAGTTTCTGCCCGACAGTGACGATTTACTTTGTTGGCCGCACAGCCCCCAAAATGGAACGAAGGCCGACATTTTATTTTAATTTTTTTCCTAATGGCCGGCCTGGACCGGCCGGGAATGAACCGGCCGTTCGGGAGTTGTCCCGCTTTTCCCAATGGCCAGCACGTCCCTGAGTGGAGAGAACTCCTCTAACGTTATGGACCAGAGCTAGGCAGCGTGGTGCGTCAGTGCGGACAGTGTTTTGATTGGTTGGTTTTCATGGCCGTGTCTCGAGCGCTTCTCAGCTGTGAACAATGGAGGAAATGACCGCAAAATGCAGAATTTGCAGCTTCGTTGGTCGTTTGGGCTTGATAGTTTCACTAACAGCAGGAAGGCCAATGTTATGAATTACATCTCCTTTCAATATCAACGTTACGTTAGCAACTGCTGCTTTTCAGAAAGTTTACCTTCAGAGTTCAGAGTGAAAAAGTGCACAGCTGTCTCTTAACTGGTCGTTCGTAAACAAGCCACACTGAACGCACTCTACAACGTCTCGCCCACTGCACTCACTGCACTGAGCACACACCCGGTGCGCGTTTCCCAACGCACCCCATGTTACATAAACTTGACCACCACCACCAAATACATTGCCTTGTCGCCTTATTTTCTCATTGATTATTGATTGATCAGAATTCCTCCACGGTCATCACTGCATCCTAGTCCTTGCATCCAGTCTGTATGGTGGAGGTCATGCGGAACACGTCGACCCCCTCCCGGACCAGGATCTCCTTGGCGTGTTGGACCGTGTGGTACGGCAGGAAGCGGGAGCGGCCCAGGATCCAGGCGAAGTCCACGTGGAAGAGATGGAGCACGTCTGTACAGGAGTAAACCACCGCTACACTGGAGTAGTCTGTAGACAGGACCCAGTACGGACTGTATGGGGTGACTGGAGAGAGAGAGAGAGAGAGAGAGAGAGAGAGAGAGAGAGAGAGAGAGAGAGAGAGAGAGTCAGTGTACAGGATTATACAACAGCTAGTCGGGCTCTCAATGAAGCAGGGACGTGCTGGGCCCCTGATTCAGCCCGGGAAAAAGAGTTGGAGAGGCCCTCATTGCGCGCTATAGAGAGAGATCTCTCTCTATAGCGCTGCTGCTACTCAAAGATTTGCCATTTCAGATCATGACAAGTGACAAGCCAGTGGGACAATTACATGAGTTATATTTTAGGTATGTCCAAAACCGTTTGTTTTGTATTTATCATTTTAAAAATGATTTAAACTAGTGAAAACAGTTGATCTACAAGCACACAACGCCTCGCGGTGCGAGGCGTTGTGTGCTTGTAGATCGGCTGTTTTCACTACTTTTGTGCAACGGCCTTGTATGATGAAGCAGGGCTTTGATTTGCGAAAAAAATTATAAATGTGAAACTTGGAGATACGAGGTTTCTGCCCGACAGTGACGATTTACTTTGTTGGCCGCCCAGCCCCCAAAATGGAACGGAAATGTGCCAACATTTGCCATCTTTTACTCCCGGTATCTGCGTGTTGGCCCTCTTTTTAGGAGGTTTCTTCTCCACGGTCACTGAACCAAATAAATATTGGACCCCATCGTCACAAAAAGCAACACAATATCCCTAACATTTTCACACTAAAATGGCTTTTTACAGAGATCAGATAAGGAGAAAATCTACCTTGTTATCGTCCTTTCTCTGTCCCAGCAACACTGCAAACCATGTTGGTGCCTGAGCCACAACTACCCCCCCCCCCCCTCCCCCCCCAATCATATAACAGATATCTAGCACAGCAGCCTAACTGCACTGCCAAAGTTGATATTCCACAGTTTTCCAACTAAGAGATTATTTTCTTTGTTGTGACTCGACACTGGTCACTTCTTTTTTTGCACAGACTTGTGGACACTTTTTTTTTTTGTCTCTGCACTTCTATTTTATTTATTTATTTAGGCTAAGCATTATTATTATTGTCTTGGTGCAGACACTTATGTAAAGGCCTACAGTATATGTGTATATTTATTTGGCACAGTGTTGATAAGTAGTTCCTTGGTGCAGACACTTATGTATAGGCCTACTGTATATGTGTATATTTATTTGGCACAGTGTTGATAAGTAGTTCCTAATGTTTGAATGAATGGACCATTGTAAGTTCTTTGAGTTTGCAATATGCTTAGAAAAGTCCCTTAAAATTGCAATCCACTATAGAAAAGTTAGTACGTTAGTATTTTTTTTTTTTTTTTTACTTAATTGCTCTGTATGGTTGATTCTTTGTCTTACTGTCCTGTATCCTGTAACCTTAACTGCGGTGTGACTCTGGGTGACTGAATTTCCCCCGTGGGATAACAAAGGCATCTATCTATCTATCTATCTATCTATCTATCTATCTATCTATCATATTTAATATCTATCTATCTATCTATCTATCTATCTATCTATCTATCTATCTATCTATCATATTTAATATCTATCTATCTATCTATCTATCATATTTAATATCTATCTATCTATCTATCTATCTATCTATCTATCATATTTAATATCTATCTATCTATCTATCTATCTATCTATCTATCTATCTATCATATTTAATATCCATCTATCTATCTATCTATCTATCTATCTATCTATCTATCTATCATATTTAATATCTATCTATCTATCTATATATCTATCTATCATATTTAATATCTATCTATCTATCTATCTATCTATCTATCTATCTATCTATCTATCATATTTAATATCTATCTATCTATCTATCTATCTATCTATCTATCTATCTATCTATCTATCTATCATATTTAATATCTATCTATCTATCTATCTATCATATTTAATATCTATCTATCTATCTATCTATCTATCTATCTATCATATTTAATATCTATCTATCTATCTATCTATCATATTTAATATCTATCTATCTATCTATCTATCTATCTATCTATCTATCATATTTAATATCTATCTATCTATCTATCTATCTATCTATCTATCTATCTATCTATCTATCTATCTATCTATCATATTTAATATCTATCTATCTATCTATCTATCTATCTATCTATCTATCATATTTAATATCTATCTATCTATCTATCTATCTATCTATCTATCTATCTATCTATCATATTTAATATCTATCTATCTATCTATCTATCTATCTATCTATCTATCTATCTATCTATCATATTTAATGTCTATCTATCTATCTATCTATCTATCTATCTATCTATCTATCTATCTATCTATCATATTTAATGTCTATCTATCTATCTATCTATCTATCTATCTATCTATCTATCTATCTATCTATCTATCATATTTAATGTCTATCTATCTATCTATCTATCTATCTATCATATTTAATGTCTATCTATCTATCTATCTATCTATGTAAATATGAATCGTTCAGAGCTGTGCAGGGATAAGTTCATTCACATGAGGTGGGGAAATGTTTGATTCTTACTGTACAATGTATCAGATCAGATATCCATCTATGACCACTGACTGACTGACTGACTGACTGACTGACTGACTGTCTGTCTGTCTGTCTGTCTGTCTGTCTGTCTGTCTGTCTGTCTGTCTGTCTGTCTGTCTGTCTGTGAGTGAGTGCAGACTCAGAGTGCGTTGGCTACAAATGGGTTCTTCATAAATTAACCATTAGCCAACAGACAGACAGAAGGGAAAACAAATCAGAGACAAACTGAGGTCATTCCAGCTTTCTGTCTCATATGACAATGACCTCATATGACCTCATATGACCTGATGACATCACTGTGTCATGTGTCTAAACACTGCTCATTCTTATTGTCCATGTTACATTCTGTAGACACTGAGCTAATGTAGCGTGGTCCGGTCCATGTTACATTCTGTAGACACTGAGCTAATGTAGCGTGGTCCGGTCCATGTTACATTCTGTAGACACTGAGCTAATGTAGCGTGGTCCGGTCCATGTTACATTCTGTAGACACTGAGCTAATGTAGCGTGGTCCGGTCCATGTTACATTCTGTAGACACTGAGCTAATGTAGCGTGGTCCGGTCCATGTTACATTCTGTAGACACTGAGCTAATGTAGCGTGGTCCGGTCGGAGGCGAACCCGGGCCACATTATACCAACGGTGCGTTCCTCTCTGCCACTGAGCTCACTCTTTGGTTGATCAACTGGTTTCCAGTCAACCAAAGAGCTGAGCTCAGTGGCTGAGAGGAACGCAACACCCTGGGAGCTACACTAACACCGCTGTTCCAACCAGGAGGAACGCAGCACCCTGGGAGCCTACACTAACACCGCTGTTCACGGAACTTCATACTTTCAGCAAAGCAAACTAAGATCTTTGACTTTGGACTTCTTCAAGCTAGAAGAGCTGTGGCATTATGCTGGAAAAGTAAGTCCCAACATTGAGGATGTGGCATAGGGAGCTCATGAACTCTATCGGGCGGGAGAGGCTAACCTATGCTCTCTCCATTCCGACATGTCGCCACTCCCACAGTGACTTCTTATTGTCGGAGTGGCGACACTTCCACAGAGGTTAAGGTAAGGGTAAGAGATAGGGTTAGTTCTGTCGGAAAGGAGACATGTCGGAATGGAGCAGGGACGTGCTAGGCCCCTGATTCAGCCCGGGAAAAAGAGTTGGAGAGGCCCTCATTGCGCTGCTGCTACTCAAAGATTTGTGACAAAGTGATAAGCCAGTGGGCCAATTACATATATTTCGTCATTGTCGGATGGAAACCTTGTATGTCCAAAACTGTTTTGTATTTATCATTTTATAAATGATTTAAAGTAGTGAAAACAGCAGATCTACAAGCTTAGCAAGATCTACAAGCTTAGCACACAGTGCTTGTAGATCTGCTGTTTTCACTACTTTTGTGCGACAGCCTTGTATGATGAAGCAGGGCTTTGCTTTACGAAAAAAATAACAAATTTGAAACTTGGAGATACGAGGTTTCTGCCCGACAGTGACGATTTACTTTGTTGGCCGCCCAGCCCCCAAAATGGAACGAAGGCCGACATTTTATTTAAATTGTTTTCCTAATGGCCCGGCCGTTCGGGAGTTGTCCCGCTTTTCCCAATGGCCAGCACGTCCCTGGAATGGAGAGATGCACCCTGGTTAGAGGCAGACAGAGTGACTTTGGGAGACGTACATGAACGCCATGGACACAAGAACCTGAAGGAAATAATGATGTGTGGCTAAAGAGAAAGAGAGAACAGGAGGAGGAAAGGAAAAGAAAAAGGAAAAGAAAAGAGAAGGACGACGTGAAAAATTTTCGTTTGATGGGCATGTGCAGGTGGTATGTGTATGTGTGTGTGAATGTGAGTAAATGTGTGTGATTATATGCATTGTTATACGTGTAAAAAAAAAAGAAAAAACCTGCTGTTCTAAACTTCCAACCAGGAGAGGAGAGCCAGTGTCTGATAAAACCATCCCGCTCACAGAATTCACATTTCTTTTAAAGACACATGGAAATGTGAATTCTGTCAGCGGGATGCGGTTTACCAGGTCCAGTCCAGTGCCTTAGCAATGGCATTTTGCACGCACGCACAAACACCCACACACACAATATCGAGAATAGCCAACCGGCTATTTTCGTTGCTTGACACCACAGTGAACTAAGCATAATCAAGTGAATACTGGAGATGTGGTGTAACAGCATGGATTTCTACACAGAGAGGGCAATTCTTTCAACATAAGATGCTGCGTTCAAGTTCAGGAGAGTTTGGACAGTCAAGGACATTCTCTTGAATGCTGCCTTCAGGTATGGCATGGAAAGAGGGGGGCATTTGAATTTCTTTCACCATAGTAAAAACAGCATTCATGGTCTGGAGAGGACACTTTTTACATACGGGTAAAAGGGCAGGGGCTCAAGCCCCCTTTGATGTGTGCACGTGTCTGCTATATGGGGAAACTACAGCAGTGTTTAAAAAACACACAAAAAAGTCGACTGCATTACACAAGTTGACTCCCACCAGAAAAAGTCGGGGGAAAAAAAGCCTTTGTATGCTCTATTTGTGCGTCTGTACAGCATTTAAACAGTAGGATTGCTTAATGTCAAGGGCAGAATGATCCAATATTACAGTGGTACACAACCTTTTCAGGCTGCTACCCCCAGAATAATCATATTTTAACAGGGGACCCCCTCCTCACCCCCCCCCCCCCCCCCCTCCTCACCCTGACGAGCACTAAGAATTGAGGCGTTACTTTTGGTATAACACTTGTGAGAATAGCAGATCTACATGCTCACAATGCCTCGCAATCTGCTATTTTCACAATTTCTGCCTCATATATTTGACAATTTCGACTTTCGATTTGTCACTTCATAAATGTGCAGATACCCTCTATACACCTAAACTTTATGTTGGTTTGTTTACTGTTGAGTGAGAAAACAATGTTGAACATTAAGTTAATCATCTGGGGACCCCCCAAAATAATTGGGGGGTCGTGTGTGATGTGATGACGTCATCAAACGATAAAGTCGACTTCAACTCAAGTTTTTACTGAGTCGAGTCGACTTGCAAAAATCCCAAGTCGTTAATGCCCAAGGCCTAGTGTGCGTGCGTGTGGACTGTCATTATGATAATGCAACAACAGTGCAAAGAGAAGAGTCTTACAGTAGGAGAAGCTGACTCCAATCTATTATTATTATTATAAAGAGAAGAGTCTTACAGTAGGAGAAACTGACTCCAATCTATTATTATTATTATTACCCCTATTGTTTTTGGTGTCTCTAAGGTCTATGAGCTATGGCCGGTGTACACAGCCAAATTTACGGGCCCCACTGTGCGGATTGTGGGGGCGTGAAAATTCACCGGGTGGACTCTAAATGTCCTCTGGGGCCCCCTCTGCGTGTGGACTCCACTTGTTCGCCCATCAGTCCCACGGATGATTTTTGTTTCTTTTTTTTTAATTTAGGGTCCTTTTCTGCAGTTCAAGCATAATTCCACAGGGCGGCAGGCTATTTTCCAAAACTATTTGAAGTGGACATGTGTTCACAGGCAGCATTATTGAATGGAAAAAAATACTGTCTAATTTGATAGACTATTCCATCTCCGTGATTTGTAGATCTAACTTTACAGACAGTTCATTTCTATGATTTGTATATCTAATTCCAAAACCAGTCCCATCCCCATGATTTGTAGATCTAATTCCATCAGCAGTTCCATACCATGATTTGTAGCTCTAAATCCATCACCTGTCACATCCACATGATTTGTAGATCTAATTCTAAAACCAGTCACATCCACATGATTTGTAGATCTAATTCTAAAACCATTCACATCCACATGATTTGTAGATCTAATCCATACCATAATTTGTAGCTCTAAATCTATCACCTGTCACATCCACATGATTTGTAGATCTAATTCTAAAACTAGTCGCATCCCCATGATTTGTAGATCTAATTCCATCGGCAGTTCCATACCATAATTTGTAGCTCTAAATCCATCACCTGTCACATCCACATGATTTGTAGATCTAATTCTAAAACCAGTCACATCCAAATGATTTGTAGATCTAATTCTAAAACCATTCACATCCCCATGCTTTGTAGATCTAATTCCATCGGCAGTTCCATACCATAATTTGTAGCTCTAAATCCATCACCTGTCACATCCACATGATTTGTAGATCTAATTCTAAAACCAGTCACATCCACATGATTTGTAGATCTAATTCTAAAACCATTCACATCCACATGATTTGTAGATCTAATCCATACCATATTTTGTAGCTCTAAATCTATCACCTGTCACATCCACATGATTTGTAGATCTAATTCTAAAACTAGTCGCATCCCCATGATTTGTAGATCTAATTCCATCGGCAGTTCCATACCATAATTTGTAGCTCTAAATCTATCACCTGTCACATCCACATGATTTGTAGATCTAATTCTAAAACCAGTCGCATCCACATGATTTGTAGATCTAATTCTAAAACCATTCACATCCCCATGATTTGTAGGTCTAATTCCATCAGCAGTTCCATACCATAATTTGTAGCTCTAAATCCATCACCTGTCACATCCACATGATTTGTAGATCTAATTCTAAAACCAGTCACATCCACATGATTTGTAGATCTAATTCTAAAATCATTCACATCCACATGATTTGTAGATCTAATCCATACCATAATTTGTAGCTCCAAATCTATCACCTGTCAGATCCACATGATTTGTAGATCTAATTCTAAAACTAGTCGCATCCCCATGATTTGTAGATCTAATTACATCGGCAGTTCCATACCATAACTTGTAGCTCTAAATCTATCACCTGTCACAAAGGCTCTGGTGGGCTGTTTTGGGCTCTGGTGGGCTGTGCTGGGCTCTGGTAGGCTATACAGGGCAGTACTGTGGTATAGCCTAGACATGTTCATGTAAAACTATTGGCCGTGTACACTAAGGCATGTAGAAACTAGGGCCCGTGTACAAATTGGATAATCCAATCAACGAGGAGCTACAGGACTGGCGGGAGCCTTGAGCAGCCTGGTGGAGACTGCTGGAGTCTGGTGCAGTCCTGTGCACCCTGGTCTGGCCTATAACAGCCGGATCCAGCCTACTGTAGGCTAGTGAAGCCATCTAACCTCTCCACTTCCCTAATCTATTCTCCCACTGTGCTGGACTTGGCTGTGCTGGGCTGTGCTGGACTCTATCAGGCTCTGGTGGGCTGTTTTGGGCTCTGGTGGGCTGTGCTGGGTTCTGGTAGGCTATACAGGGCAGTACTGTAGTATAGCCTAGGCATGTTCATGTAAAACTATCGGCCGTGTACACTAAGGCATGTAGAAACTATGGCCCGTGTACACAGTGAATAATCCCATCAACGAGGAGCTACAGGACTGGCAGGAGCCTTGAGCAGCCCGGTGGAGACTGTTGGAGTCTGGTGCAGTCCTGTGCACCCTGGTCTGGCCTATAACAGCCGGATCCAGCCTACTGTAGCCTAGTGAAGTCATCTAACCTCTCCACTTCCCTAATCTATTCTCCCACTGTGCTGGACTTGGATGTGCTGGGCTGTGCTGGACTCTATCAGGCTCTGGTGGGCTGTTTTGGGCTCTGGTAGGCTATACAGGGCAGTACTGTAGTTTAGCCTAGGCATGTTCATGTAAAACTATTGGCCGTGTACACTAAGGCATGTAGAAACTAGGGCCCGTGTACACAGTGGATAATCCCATCAACGAGGAGCTACAGGACTGGCGGGAGCCTTGAGCAGCCCGGTGGAGACTGCTGGAGTCTGGTGCAGTCCTGTGCACCCTGGTCTGGCCTATAACAGCCGGATCCAGCCTACTGTAGGCTAGTGAAGCCATCTAACCTCTCCACTTCCCTAATCTATTCTCCCACTGTGCTGGACTTGGATGTGCTGGGCTGTGCTGGACTCTATCAGGCTCTGGTGGGCTGTTTTGGGCTCTGGTGGGCTGGGCTGGGCTCTGGTAGGCTATACAGGGCAGTACTGTAGTATAGCCTAGGCATGTTCATGTAAAACTATTGGCCGTGTACACTAAGGCATGTAGAAACTAGGGCCCGTGTACACAGTGGATAATCCCATCAACGAGGAGCTACAGGATTGGCGGGAGCCTTGAGCAGCCTGGTGGAGACTGCTGGAGTCCGGTGCACCCTGGTCTGGCCTATAACAGCCGGATCCAGCCTACTGTAGGCTAGTGAAGCCATCTAACCTCTGTTTTGGGCTCTGGTGGGCTGTGCTGTGCTGTTCTAGGCTCTGTTGGGCTATACGAGGCAGTACCGTACTAAAGTTTAGACATGTTCATGTAAAACTATTGGCCGTGTACACAAACTCATGTAAAACTATTGCCCGTGTACACAGTGTATAATCGCATGTGCAAGGATCTACAGGTCAAGCTGGAGCCTGGAGCAGCCTGGTGGAGTCTGGTGTAGTGCTGTGCACCCTGGTCTGGCCTATTCAAGCCAGGTCCAGCCTGTAATGGCCTGGTGGAGACATCTAACTACCCCTCTTCCCTGGTCTATACTCCTACTTGGCAGGACTGGGCTGGACTTAGGTGTGCTGGAGCTCTATTGGGCTCTGGTGGGCTGTGCTGTGCTTTGCTGGGCTCTGTTAGGCTGTATGGGGCAGTTCTGTACTATAGCTTAGAAATATTCATGTAAAACTATTGGCTGTGGCGTGCACACAAACTCATGTGGTAACTCAATATGGTTATTGTGAGGCTGAAGATGCTTTCCATCATAGTGACATGCAGAAAAAAACTGTCCATATAGTATGGTTTACATAGAAGTCAGGCAGTTGTCCTTCACATATTCATATATATTTAATGTATTTATTCCATAAATATTTTTTGGGTGAGGGGGGCTCAACCCAATACAGCAGATCTACAAGCACCTCGCAGATCTACAAGCACCTGCCAGGGACACAGTTTGGTTGGCCTGCATAAGCCTTGCTGTCAACACACTACTACACCAACCCCCACCTACCTACCAATCAGGTCACCAAGCCAGGAGTGGTCAATTAGTGCCTGTCTTTTGATCAGTGCCTCCTGCCAAGTGGCCTCAGTCTTTCTTTGGAGTTCACTAGGAGAGAAGCATGTTTGAGCTCAGAGCAAAGTGTGTTTTCCATTTGGACTTACTGTGTTTTGTTGGTGTGTTTGCAACCAAGACCAAAGGAATAGCATATGCACATCGCCTAACTTGTGAGAAAGTCCTGCTGGGCGAAACCTTCTCACTTAATATTTGACAGTTTGTCCTGTTTGGTAGCACAAAAAGAGTTGAGGCGTTTGTAAAACACGGTCTTGTGAAAATAGCAGATATACATGCTCACAATGCCTCACAACGCAAGGCGGCGTGAGCTTGTAGATCTGCTATTTGTCATTTTAAAGGTATTAAAAAGGTCCTTAAATTGTATCTTAAAAAATGTGCAGATAGCCTCTGTACACTGTTGAGTGGAAAAAAAACAATGTTCACATTAAGCTAATCATTTGGGACCACCCAAGATCATTTGGAGACCCCTCTGGGGCTACTGAGCCACAGTTTAACCAATGACTTATAAGGTATACAAGGCTGGATCTGGCTGGAACACTGTGCCAGGATCTCACCAGCACTGTAGCTCCCCACACTTGAGATTAACAACTCTGTACACAGGGAATAGATATACATGAGTGTGTGTACACGGCCAATAGTTTATTATTTACATGAACATGTCTAAGCTTTAGTACAGTACTGCCTCGTGTAGCCCAACAGAGTTCAGCTCAGCACCGCACAGCCCACCAGAGCCCAATACAGCCCAATAGAGTCCAGCACACCTAAGTCTAGGCCAGTCCTGCCCAGTGGTAGTGTAGACCAGGGAAGGGGGGTATTCTTATGGCTGCACCAGGCCATTACAGGCTGGATCTGGCTTGAATAGACCAGACCAGGGTGGACAGGATTTCAGGCTCTAAAAAGGCCTTCATTTCAACTGCGTAAACTGAATTATACGTTTTCCCGGATAAAAGACACTTATTCTGTCTCTACGGCACTCCTAACTCAAAAGGTCAAGGAAAAGGGTCGTTTGAGGCTTCAAAACGGGCCCTTTGTCCTTAAAATGAATAAAAAAATAAAAAAAAAACTTTTTGTTTCAGGCAGGAAACACTTTTCATATTTGAAGCATGTCCGATCCGATGGAATGGGTTTCGTGTCTCTCTGACACTTTGAACCCTTTACGATTGCGAAAAAGACACAGAAACCCGGATTTTTGTCCTTAAAATCAATAAAAAATTCAAAAAAAATCTGTTTGTTTCACGCAGGAAAACTTTTCATATTTGAAGAATGCCTGATCCGATGGAATGGGTTACGTGTCTCTCCGACAATTTTAACCCTTTACGATTGCGAAAAAGACACGAAATTTGCACGCCACCAACACGATTACACATTCTTTCGGATAAAAGACACTTATTCTGACTTACTTTTTGATGCTGAATCCAACAAACCCGGTCTCATGTCTCTACGACACTCGTAACTCGAAAGGTCAAGGAAAAAGCCACTGTGTACACGGGCAATAGTTTTACATGACTTTGTGTACACGGCCAATAGTTTTACATGAACTTGTCTGGGCTTTAGTACTGTTCTGCCTCGTATAGCCCAACAGAGCCCAGCACAGCACAGCACAGCCCACCAGAGCCCAATACAGCCCATCAGAGCCCAATAGAGTCCAGCAAACCTAAGTCAAGCCCAGTCCTGCCCAGTAGGAGTATAGGCGAGGGAAGGGGGGTAGTTAGATGGCTACACCAGGCCATTACAGGCCAGATCCGGCTTGAATAGGCCAGACCAGGGTAGACAGGACTGCACCAGACTCCAGCAGTCTCCACCGGGCTGCTCAAGGCTCCCGCCAGTCCTGTAGCTCCTCGTTGATGAGATTATCCACTGTGTACACGGGCCCTAGTTTCTACATGCCTTAGTGTACACGGCCAATAGTTTTACATGAACATGCCTAGGCTATACTACAGTACTGCCCTGTATAGCCTACCAGAGCCCAAAACAGCCCACCAGAGCCTGATAGAGTCCAGCACAGCCCAGCACATCCAAGTCCAGCACAGTGGGAGAATAGATTAGGGAAGTGGAGAGGTTAGATGGCTTCACTAGGCTACAGTAGGCTGGATCCAGCTGTTATAGGCCAGACCAGGGTGCACCGGACTCCAGCAGTCTCCACCAGGCTGCTCAAGGCTCCCGCCAGTCCTGTAGCTCCTCGTTGATGGGATTATCCACTGTGTACACGGGCCCTAGTTTCTACATGCCTTAGTGTACACGGCCAATAGTTTTACATGAACATGCCTAGGCTATACTACAGTACTGCCCTGTATAGCCCACCAGAGCCTGATAGAGTCCAGCACAGCCCATCACATCCAAGTCCAGCACAGTGGGAGAATAGATTAGGGAAGTGGAGAGGTTAGATGGCTTCACTAGCCTACAGTAGGCTGGATCCGGCTGTTATAGGCCAGACCAGGGTGCACCAGACTCCAGCAGTGTCCACCGGGCTGCTCAAGGCTCCCGCCAGTCCTGTAGCTCCTCGTTGATGGGATTATCCACTGTGTACATGTGCCATAGTTTCTACATGCCTTAGTGTACACGGCCAATAGTTTTACATGAACATGCCTAGGCTATACTACAGTACTGCCCTGTATAGCCTACCAGAGCCCAGCCCAGCAGAGCCCAAAACAGCCCACCAGAGCCCAAAACAGCCCACCAGAGCCTGATAGAGTCCAGTCCAGCACAGCCCAGCACATCCAAGTCCAGCACAGTGGGAGAATAGATTAGGGAAGTGGAGAGGTTGGATGGCTTCACTAGCCTACAGTAGGCTGGATCCGGCTTGAATAGGCTAGACCAGGGTGCACAGGACTGCACCAGACTCCTCCAGGCTGCTCCATACTCCAGCCAGCTCTGTAGATCCTATGTACACGGCACTCCTAACTTGAACGGTTAAGGGAAAGTGTCGTTTTAGGCGTCAAAACGGGCCCTTTGTCCTTAAAATGAATAAAAAAATCAAAAAAATATGTTTTGTTTTAGGCCGGACACACTTTTCATAATTGAAGGATGCCTGATCCGATGGAATGGGTTTCGTGTCTCTCCGACAATTTGAACACTTTACAATTGCGAAAAAGACACGAAATTTGCACGCCACCAACACGATTACAAATTCTTTCGGATAAAAGACACTTATTCTGACTTACTTTTTGACGCTGAATCCAACAAACCCGGTCTCGTGTCTCTACGACACTCGTAACTCGAAAGGTCAAGGAAAAAGCCACTGTGTACACAGGCCATAGTTTTACATGACTTTGTGTACACGGCCAATAGTTTTACATGAACATATCTGGGCTTTAGTACTGTTCTGCCTCGTATAGCCCAACAAAGCCCAGCACAGCACAGCACAGCCCACCAGAGCCCAATACAGCCCACCAGAGCCCAATAGAGTCCAGCAAACCTAAGTCAAGCCCAGTCCTGCCCAGTAGGAGTATAGGCGAGGGAAGGGGGGTAGTTAGATGGCTACACCAGGCCATTACAGGCCAGATCCGGCTTGAATAGGCCAGACCAGGGTAGACAGGACTGCACCAGACTCCAGCAGTCTCCACTGGGCTGCTCAAGGCTCCCGCCAGTCCTGTAGCTCCTCGTTGATGGGATTATCCACTGTGTACACGGGCCCTAGTTTCTACATGCCTTAGTGTACACGGCCAATAGTTTTACATGAACATGCCTAGGCTATACTACAGTACTGCCCTGTATAGCCTACCAGAGCCCAGCCCAGCCCACCAGAGCCCAAAACAGCCCACCAGAGCCTGATAGAGTCCAGCACAGCCCAGCACATCCAAGTCCAGCACAGTGGGAGAATAGATTAGGGAAGTGGAGAGGTTAGATGGCTTCACTAGCCTACAGTAGGCTGGATCCGGCTGTTATAGGCCAGACCAGGGTGCACAGGACTGCACCAGACTCCAGCAGTGTCCACCGGGCTGCTCAAGGCTCCCGCCAGTCCTGTAGCTCCTCGTTGATGGGATTATCCACTGTGTACACGTGCCATAGTTTCTACATGCCTTAGTGTACACGGCCAATAGTTTTACATGAACATGCCTAGGCTATACTACAGTACTGCCCTGTATAGCCTACTAGAGCCCAGCCCAGCCCACCAGAGCCCAAAACAACCCACCAGAGCCAAAAACAGCCCACCAGAGCCTGATAGAGTCCAGCACAGCCCAGCACATCCAAGTCCAGCACAGTGGGAGAATAGATTAGGGAAGTGGAGAGGTTAGATGGCTTCACTAGCCTACAGTAGGCTGGATCCGGCTTGAATAGGCCAGACCAGGGTGCACAGGACTGCACCAGACTCCTCCAGGCTGCTCCATACTCCAGCCAGCTCTGTAGATCCTGTGTACACGGCACTCCTAACTCGAACGGTCAATGGAAAGTGTCGTTTTAGGCGTCAAAACGGGCCCTTTGTCCTTAAAATGAATAAAAAAATCAAAAAAAAATGTTTTGTTTTAGGCCGGACACACTTTTCCTAATTGAAGCATGCCCGATCCGATGGAATGGGTTTCGTGTCTTTCCGAAACTTTGAACCCTTTACGATTGCGAAAAAGACACCGAAACCCGGATTTTTGTCCTTAAAATCAATAAAAAAATCTAAAAAAATCTGTTTGTTTGACGCAGGAAAGACTTTTCATATTTGAAGGATGCCTGATCCGATGGAATGGGTTTCGTGTCTCTCCGACAATTTGAACCCTTTACGATTGCGAAAAAGACACAAAATTTGCACGCCACCAACACGATTACAAATTCTTTCGGATAAAAGACACTTATTCGGACGTACTTTTTGACGCTGAATCCAACAAACCCGTTCTCGTGTCTCTACGACACTCGTAACTCGAAAGGTCAAGGAAAAAGCCACTGTGTACACGGGCCATAGTTTTACATGACTTTGTGTACACGGCCAATAGTTTTACATGAACATATCTGGGCTTTAGTACTGTTCTGCCTCGTATAGCCCAACAGAGCCCAGCACAGCACAGCACAGCCCACCAGAGCCCAATACAGCCCACCAGAGCCCAATAGAGTCCAGCAAACCTAAGTCAAGCCCAGTCCTATCCAGTAGGAGTATAGGCGAGGGAAGGGGGGTAATTAGATGGCTACACCAGGCCATTACATGCCAGATCCGGCTTGAATAGGCCAGACCAGGGTGCACAGGACTGCACCAGACTCCACCAGGCTGCTCCATACTCCAGCCAGCTCTGTAGATCCTGTGTACACGGCACTCCTAACTCGAACGGTCAAGGAAAAAGCCACTGTGTACACGGGCCATAGTTTCTACATGCCTTTGTGTACACAGCCAATAGTTTTACATGAACATGTCTGGGCTTTAGTACTGTTCTGCCTCGTATAGCCCAACAGAGCCCAGCACAGCCCACCAGAGCCCAATACAGCCCACTAGAGCCCTATAGAGTCCAGCACACCTAAGTCCAGTCCAGTCCTGCCCAGTGGGAGTATAGAGCCAGAGCCCAATACAGCCCACTAGAGCCCAATAGAGTCCAGCACACCTAAGACCAGCCCAGTCCTGCCCAGTGGGAGTATAGACCAGGGAAGGTGGGTAGTTAGATGGCTGCACCAGGCCATTACAGGCCATATCCGGCTGGTTAGATGGCTGCACCAGGCCATTACAGGCCATATCCGGCTGGAATAGGCCAGACTAGGGTGCACCAGTCTCCACCAGACTCCACCAGGCTGTTCCAGGCTCCAGCCAGCCTTTAGCTCCTTGCACATGTGATTAACCCCTGTGTACACAGGCAATAGTTTTACATGAGTTTGTGTACACGGCCAATAGTTTGACATGAACATGACATTGTAATGGCCTGCACCAGGCCATTACATTGTATTGGGCTCTGGTGGGCTATGCTAGGCTGGGCTCTGTTGGGCTATACAAGGCAGTACTCTACTAAAGCCTAGACATGTTCATGTAAAACTATTGGCCATGTACACAAACTCATGTACAACTATTGCCTGTGTTCACAGTGTTTAATCCCATGTGCAAGGAGCTACAGGGCGGGTGGGAGCCTGGAGCAGTGTGGTGGAGACTGTTGGAGTTTGGTACAATTATGTGCACCCTGGTCTGGCCTATTCCAGCCAGGTACGGCCTTTAATGGCCTGGTGCATCCATCTAACTATCCCCCTTCCCTGGTCCACTGGGCAGGACTGGCCTAGAATTAGGTGTGCTGGAGTCCATTGGGCTCTGGTGGGCTGTATTGGGCTCTGGTGGGCTGTGTTGTGCTGGGCTGGGCTCTGTTGGGCTATACGAGGCAGTACTGTAATAAACCCTACACTGTAAAATATTTCGCTGTAAATTTACAGTAAATTACTGGATACTAATTGCATTACTTTCACAGTAATTTTCACAGTAAATATTGCGCAGTAAATTACTGTAATTTCACAGCTGTGAAATTTTAGTAATTTACTGTGATTTAGCAGTATGTATTGCAGTTATTTACTGTAATATTACAGTAGTTGCTTGTATTTTTACACTATTACTGTGAATGTAATGCAGCTCAGTAGGCAGTAATTTACTGTAAATTTACAGTAAATTGTATCTAATACAGTAAAGTATTGTAAATTTGAATTTATAGGCCCATTCCCACTGGACCAGATAACAGATACAAAAAAGCTCTTTCTCCAGATATTTTTCCATTCAAAGTGGATGGTAGATACAGATAAAAAATATCTGCCACAGATATTTCTTTTATCTGTGACAGATATTCTTTATCTGTATCTATCATCCACTTTGAATGGAAAAATATCTGAAGAAAGAGATTTTTTTTATCTGTTATCTGGCTCAGTGGGAATGGACCTTAACTGTGATTTTACCATACATACACAATCATGCTAAAAGAAAAAAAGAAAAAGAAAAAAAAAAGAAAGGAAAAACAACTTCATTCATTTAAACTTTTTATTGTACAATTCCAATACAAAGTGCAACATTTCAAATGGACAAAGAAGAACCACACTTGAAGCCTTTTACTCAGTAGAAGTGTTAAGTCTACAAACACTCCTGGAGTTTGGTCTGGTGTCTGGAGGCCAGTTTGAAAACTGGTTGTCATAGACTTTAGTTATTTAGGAGTCTGCAACACTGTTTTCCTGTGAAACTTCCAGGAGTGATTTTGTGGACTAAAAAACTTCACCTGACTTTGTATCAGCATGGTGGTGAGTAGATACAACATTTTCACTTTTGGGTGAACTGTTCCTTTAACTGCAAAATAACTCATCTACTCACCCTCATGCCAGTTGGAACAGAGGTGAAATGTGTCCATATAACACAAATGGAGGTTGCCTTCACAACTTGGGGAGAAATGGTGACTGGTTCTCTCTGGCAACCCTCCTGTGTGTTATATGAACACACTTCAGCAGGCACGAAGTATGTGAAGTACACCTCAACTTTGCACTCAGTCACATAAGTCCTGAAGGTATAAGGCAACACAGCAGTGGTAAGAACATAGCAACCTAATGATTACAGTATGCACCTTGCTAACATGCAGGCCGAGACAGAAGAGGCGAGCATTGCTGAATGAAGTGACAGGGCATCAGCAAAGAATATTGGCAATTTTACATCCAAATAAGAATAATGGCTGGTGGAGTTGGACAAACAAGAGTAGGGCATCTGAAACACGTATGAGTGTGTCTCATATTCGAGTCCTGAATACCATCGACCATTCAAAGTCCACAAGTTTTCTCAAATGCGTATGAGTGTGTCTCATATTGGAGTCCTGAATACCATCGACCAAGTCCACAAGTTGTCTCACAAGTGTGCTCACGTGTGGGTTGATACGCCACGCTTCTTCGATTTGGAGCCTCTCTCAGGGTTAATGCCCATGAAGCACCTGTAAACAATAAGACAAGACAACAACTTTTACTTTCACATAAACATATAGTTTATACAAGGCACATGCAGCAGTTCCCCTTTCCCTTAAGTAAACCCTACACCAGGTTTCCCAAACTTTTTAATCCGAGGCACCCCTACATTATAATTTTCACTCCCAGCACCTTATATTTATAGCATATCATCGTTGTCGGGTGGAAACCTTTTATGTCCAAAACCGTTAGTTTTGTATTTATCATCCATAAAATGTACTAAACTAGTGAAAAGTGATTATGTTGAGAGGAAAACGTTGAGATAATAGCCATTTTGGTTAGAACTGACTGAAAATAACTGTACTTCAAGTTTAAAATGATACTAAATATTTGTCCAAATAAATAAATACCAAATATTATCAAATGATCTTGCGGCACCCCTGGACTGCCGTCGCGGCACCCCAGGGTGCCCCGTCACCCACTTTGAAAACCCCTGCCCTACACCACAGAAAGAAAGTAGCAAGCAATCCAGTACAATGCTTCAGTACAATTTCAGTGTTACAATACCTCCAATCCAGAGTACACACACCATCCTCAGGAGCAGATTGAAGTTGTAGTAGATCGCGAAAACCACAGCTATCCAATAATGATCCCATCGTGTTGTCCCATCACACTTGCTCTTCAATGGACAGCATCCAGGCCATAGACTTCATTAAATCACCTGAAAAGAGATACCCATTATGTGATATTGTAGAGGTGAAATGCTAATTGAACAAGAGTAGAATTTCAATGATCAGCAACATCACAAACTGTGACACAACTCACTTTATTTTGATCTTACGGGCATTTAAGACAATTCTCAAATTAGGGTCAGATTCAGCAATGTTTTTTGTCTGGGATTTTGAAGGTAAGACAGAAATATAAGCCAGATTTAGTAACTTTACTTACACTATTTTTACGACCAGGTTGATGAATCGTCCGGGGACCCCCAGGGGTCCTTGAGGGAGTTCTAGGGGGTCCCCAGCTAAATGATAATTAGCAACTAAATGGACCCTTATTGGGTATGTAACTCAGAACCAAATGGACCCTAACAGGTCCATTTTGGTCCCATTTGTACACTGAGAATTATATTAACATTGATTTTACAATATACTGTAGATTGGGGTCTCAGAAATAGATATGCCATTAAATGGGGGGTCTGTAGCCTAATCTTATCTTATGGGGGTCCCTGTCATTGCTTTTCAAATGGGGTCTACTGGCTGATAAGTGTCAATTCGAGGGTCCTTGACACAAAAAGGTTTGAGAACCACTGCTGTAGATCAAGACACTGATCAGTTTATGTGAAAAGTAGCTTATGATCACGTAGATTATAATATAAAATCCAGATATCAACAGTACCTTGGACAATCAAGCAGGGGGTGCTTGGTAATTTCTCCGTCCTCTGCACATCAGTGGCTGTGGCACACAGCTGTAAAATAAATAAGACAAGACAAGACAAGACAACAACCACCTCAATGATTGACCATGCCCAAGAGATCTCAATCACATTAGATCTACTTTGTATTATTCTATGCCAAATTCTATTTAAATTCAGTATAATACATTATCAGTAGCCTATAAGTATAATACCTTTGGATAAACTCCAGAGTGCAAGTGCCATCCTCAGGATACTGCAGATTGAATGTGCAGTAGCCATCACGTGGTCCCATCTTATTCTTCAATGGACAGCATCCTTCATTATATCACCTGAACAGAGATACCCATCGTGTGATATTGTTAAGAGGTGAAATGCTAAATGCATTCCACAATAGAATACATACACACACACACACACACACACACACACACACACACACACACACACACACACACACACACACACACACACACACACACACACACACACACACACACACACACACACACACACACACACACAATGTATTTATGCCCACAGAGTGGCTTATCACTCTGTGGCATGTACTGTTTTGGTACAGTTTAAAAGAAATGAAATCTTTCCAAAATGTTCAGTTTATTTTACTTTAATATTATTTGATGAAGATAATATAAAAAATAAAATCTCTATTCAGAAACATTCCAGTATTTTTCTGACTTACATTATTTTCTAAGTATGCTTACATTATGATATTAAGGGGGAAAAAATCACCCTATGTCACCCTAATGACCATAATGTCTCACATGTGGAGGAAAGGGGAGGGGCGACTGGGCGAGGAGATTCCATCAAAGTCAAAACAAAGTTTTAATGTAGGCAATTAAATATATACATTTAATCCATGCATAAAGATTTAAGGACATTATACTTATGATGGGATTTTTGACGGAAATTAAGCTCCTACTGCAGTGGACAGCACATCGTCAGGTAGGCTAATAATCAATCATTAATCTGATGGTGTCACCCGTCGAATATAAACCATCTACAGCAGTGGTTCTCAAACTTTTTCACGTCCACAAACCCTAATTTAACACTTATCAGCCAGTGGACGTCCATTTGAAAAGATATACGCCAGGGACCCCCATAAGAGAAGATTTTTAAGGCTCTGTAGTGATTCCATTTTAATTTCAAGGACCCCCAGGACATATTTAATGGCATTTCTATCTCTGAGATGATATATGTTAATTTAACTCTCAGAATGTACAAATGGAACAAAATGGACCTGTTATCATTTAGCCAGGGACCCCCTGGAACTCCCTGAAGGACTCCTGCGGGGTCCTGTACCCCACTTTGAAAACCAATGATCTACACAGGCTCCCATTTGTCGTGACGCTTGGCTTGTGGATCGGTTGCTTTTACAACAGCAACTTTTAGCCACACTGGAGCATAAAACCTCCCCCGGTGCAAATATTATCATTGATATAGTTGAGAACCAAATGGACCCGGCGTAAGGATACGTACAACTGACACAAGGATTGTCTGTGGTTCTCAAAGTAGTGTCCGGTCATTATCGCGTCCGAGTGATGGAGTTCCAGATGGTCCACAGCTAAATGATATAGGAACCAAATGGACCCGTATGGGTCTGTAACTCGTGCGTGCGTCGCGGGGAGTTCTTCCACGCGCGTCGGCCGTATTGAACCGGGCAGGGAACGTTCCCTACCGCGGTCCGCTAGCTAGTAAGCAGCCGACATGATATAGATAAACCCCGCTGACGTGCAGCCTATCGGCGGCAGAAACCACACAAGCACACTGGTGAAACGGCTTGGCGTAGGCTATACACCGAGCGACGCGCGCCACTATGAGCTTGTATATCTGCTATTTAGTTAAAGCGGTTTGTGATGGAAAGACACATTTAACTCGACAGTTTAAATGTGTGTTTCCCTCACACACCGCTTTAACTAATAGCAGATATACAAGCTCATAGTGGCGCGCGTCGCGTACGCCAAGCCGGTTCACCGGTGTGTTTGGGTGGTTTCTGCTGCTCGACAAGCTCACGTCAGCGGGGCAGCAGTGCTGCAGAGCCTGCAGCACTGATACTTTGCTGGAGCAAGACTGAACCACAGGCGACAGCAAAACTAGTTGTCATTAAAGTGGAGGGGGTAAAAAAGAGCGTGACTTACCTTATCAGAGCAATGTTATGAACTTCACATGACTTCTGAAAGTTCCTTTGAATTGAAATTGACTTCATAATTCCATCTTCACCATCAGTTCACTGCTTTCCCTCTCACAATCTGCTCACAATGGATATAAATTTGAAATGTAATCCCACAATGCAGCGCGGTACAAGTAATTTGTTGTGATATCACAATAACATTCTGAACACAATATTTTATTGTGAGATATATTGTAAAGTGTTGTGTAATCCTGATAACAATTTAGAGTACAGTCATTTGTTGTGTTATCACAGATGATGGTGTGATTACACAGTAATATTCAGAATACAGTATTATATTGTGAAATAATAATGTAAAGTATTGTGAGATCCTGGTAATATTTAACAGTGTACACATGTTCACGTAAAACTATTGGTCGTGTACACAAAGTCATATAAAACTGTTGCCCGTGTACACAGCGGTTAATCACATGTGCCAGGAGCTACAAGCCTGGCGGGAGCCTGGAGCAGCCTGGTGGAGACTGTTGGAGTCTGATGCAGTCATGTGCACCCTGGTCTGGCCTATTCCAGCTGGATCCGGCCTGTAATGGCCTGGTGCATACATAACTGCACCCCCTTCCCTTGTCTATACTCCCACTGTGCAGGACTGGGCTGGACTTAAGTGTGCTGGACTCTATTGGGCTGCATTGGGCTCTGGTGGCCTGTGCTGTTACACTATTAAACCTATTACACTATTACATGTAATGCACTATTACACTATTAGACTTATTACACTTATTACACTATTACACTATTACACCTATTACACTATTAAACCTGTTACATTATTACACTATTTACACATTATTGTGCTATTACACTATTACACTTATAGTGTAATATATACGTTTTACCCCCGGGAGACCCTCCTGAGAAGCGGAGGTCCCCTCCCCGCCCGGGCCTCGGTCCTTGGAGTGGAGCAATAGCTTGTAGATCGGCTAATTGAGTATTTTCCATATTTCTTTTCCCGGTGGCGCTGGGGTCCCTGGGGGTCCCTGGAGCTCCAGGGGTCCCTCGGGGCCCAGGCGGTGGCCCTGCCGCCAGGGACCCCCTGGTTGCCGTCCCCGTCTCTCCCGGTCGCTCCGGGGCCGAGTTAAAGCCTTTTTAGCGGACTGCAGTTGCAGGGGTCTGCCACTAGGTGGCGCTCTACGAACGGCCGTCTCCGGGCCGCCGAGGCGGACGCGTGGGTACCGGCCCCAGCTCTCCCGGTCGCTCCTAGATCGAGTTACAGCATTTTATTTGCGCTGCAGTGGCGGGGGGTCCTCCACTAGGGGCGCGACCTGGTGCGTCGTTCCGGAGCACCAGGAGTCGTGGTCCCCGGGAATTCCCTGTGAGCAGCCCCTTTGGGGGGATCATTTGGTAATTTTTTAGCTTTTTGGCGGTGGTCCCTGGGGGTCCCCGGAGCTCCAGGGGGTCCCTGGCTACTCTGCAGTCCCAGGCCGAGGCCCCAAAGTCAGACAGGAGCGGAGCAGCGGCCCGTCTGGTTCTCCAAAGCCATATCCCAGGTCCACAGTCATATCGCCAGGGGTCCCTGGAGGTGGTCCCTGATCGGTAGTCCCCGGACTCTGCAGTCTGAGGCCAAGGCCCCAGAAACCCCTCAGGGACCCAGAGAGGTCCCCGAACCACACTTTGGGAACCAGCCAAGGACCCCTTTGAAACCCTGTAGGTCCCCGCAGAGGTCCCCAAACCACACTTTGGGAACCAGCCATGAATGTACTAGGCTGTTGTGAACCAGCCATGGAAACCCTGGGGGTCCCCAAACCACACTTTGGGAACCAGCCAGGGACCCCCTGGAAACCCGGGGTCCCCAAACCACACTTTGGGAACCAACCAGGCAGTAGTAGGCTAGACTATGGCTCTCTGCTGCCCCCCATTGATAAAACATAGTCGGCACAGAATTGTACACGAAAGGCAGCCAGCGAGTGATCACGCACCATGGTCACTATGAGACATGTACAATGACTGTACACCGGCTCCAAAGGGTACACGGGCCATGGTCATTAACATTGAAACTGCCTGCCGTAGACACCAAAAACAATTGTTACAAAGAGAAGAGTCTTACAGTAGGAGAAGCTGACTCCAATCTATTATTATTATTATTACAAAGAGAAGAGTCTTACAGTAGGAGAAACTGACTCCAATCTATTATTATTATTATTACAAAGAGAAGAGTCTTACAGTAGGAGAAGCTGACTCCAATCTATTATTATTATTATTACAAAGAGAAGAGTCTTACAGTAGGAGAAGCTGACTCCAATCTATTATTATTATTATTACAAAGAGAAGAGTCTTACAGTAGGAGAAGCTGACTCCAATCTATTATTATTATTATTACAAAGAGAAGAGTCTTACAGTAGGAGAAGCTGACTCCAATCTATTATTATTATTATTACAAAGAGAAGAGTCTTACAGTAGGAGAAGCTGACTCCAATCTATTATTATTATTACAAAGAGAAGAGTCTTACAGTAGGAGAAGCTGACTCCAATCTATTATTATTATTATTACAAAGAGAAGAGTCTTACAGTAGGAGAAGCTGACTCCAATCTATTATTATTATTATTACAAAGAGAAGAGTCTTACAGTAGGAGAAGCTGACTCCAATCTATTATTATTATTATTACAAAGAGAAGAGTCTTACAGTAGGAGAAGCTGACTCCAATCTATTATTATTATTACAAAGAGAAGAGTCTTACAGTAGGAGAAGCTGACTCCAATCTATTATTATTATTATTACAAAGAGAAGAGTCTTACAGTAGGAGAAGCTGACTCCAATCTATTATTATTATTACAAAGAGAAGAGTCTTACAGTAGGAGAAGCTGACTCCAATCTATTATTATTATTATTATTATAAAGAGAAGAGTCTTACAGTAGGAGAAGCTGACTCCAATCTATTATTATTATTACAAAGAGAAGAGTCTTACAGTAGGAGAAGCTGACTCCAATCTATTATTATTATTACAAAGAGAAGAGTCTTACAGTAGGAGAAGCTGACTCCAATCTATTATTATTATTATTACAAAGAGAAGAGTCTTACAGTAGGAGAAGCTGACTCCAATCTATTATTATTATTACAAAGAGAAGAGTCTTACAGTAGGAGAAGCTGACTCCAATCTATTATTATTATTATTACAAAGAGAAGAGTCTTACAGTAGGAGAAGCTGACTCCAATCTATTATTATTATTATAAAGAGAAGAGTCTTACAGTAGGAGAAGCTGACTCCAATCTATTATTATTATTATTACAAAGAGAAGAGTCTTACAGTAGGAGAAGCTGACTCCAATCTATTATTATTATTATTACAAAGAGAAGAGTCTTACAGTAGGAGAAGCTGACTCCAATCTATTATTATTATTACAAAGAGAAGAGTCTTACAGTAGGAGAAGCTGACTCCAATCTATTATTATTATTATAAAGAGAAGAGTCTTACAGTAGGAGAAGCTGACTCCAATCTATTATTATTATTACAAAGAGAAGAGTCTTACAGTAAGAGAAGCTGACTCCAATCTATTATTATTATTATTACAAAGAGAAGAGTCTTACAGTAGGAGAAGCTGACTCCAATCTATTATTATTATTATAAAGAGAAGAGTCTTACAGTAGGAGAAGCTGACTCTAATCTATTATTATTATTACAAAGAGAAGAGTCTTACAGTAGGAGAAGCTGACTCCAATCTATTATTATTATTACAAAGAGAAGAGTCTTACAGTAGGAGAAGCTGACTCCAATCTATTATTATTATTACAAAGAGAAGAGTCTTACAGTAGGAGAAGCTGACTCCAATCTATTATTATTATTATTACAAAGAGAAGAGTCTTACAGTAGGAGAAGCTGACTCCAATCTTAGCTTGGTCTCTGGGGTCTGGGATGGTAGCTGATCCTTCAACCACTCTCCACTTGTCCTTACTGAGAGAGAGACATAGACATAGAGAGAGAGAGAGAGAGAGAGAGAGAGAGAGAGAGAGAGAGAGAGAGAGAGAGAGAGAGAGAGAGAGAGAGAGAACATTTTAGCAGTTAAAGGAGTAGTACAATATATATATTATATGTGTGTGTATATATATATATATATATATATATATATATATATATATATATATATATATATATATATATATATATATATTATTTGTCGCATTCCTAAGACAAAACAAACATGTATTATAGTACATTTACCCCCTGTGATTCCAGATGGGGACCCAAATGCATTTTTGATCCAGAATCAATGGGGGTAAATTTATTGTAATCAAATTATTGTCTTAGGAATGCGACAAAAGCAACAAAATATTATTGAACTCAAGTCTCCATGGCGTGACTAATCAATAGAAAGAAAAGAAAAGTCATTTTGGGGGTGAACTACTCCTTCTACTGTATATACTGTATATACTAGTAAGACACCTCATGGCGACCTCAGGGCGAGGTCGCGCCAATTCTTGGCCATCTGGCCAGTGATGTATTATGGGACCAGTTACTCATATATGGAGACCCCTGCATGATAGTTATGTTATGTCAAAACATGCCCATATATGGATATTAACAAATATGGGCATTCCCATATATGTCCTTAATATTGATAACACAATATCCTTAATAATGTCCTTAATATTGACAATATAGGAATCTCCATATATGGGCATAAAACGTACGTTAATTAGTAATGCCAAGCAGGGCCTTGGTGAGTTAGGGCCTTGGTTTGATGCCTGTGGATCTCCATATATGGGCATAATGGGGTACCCTAACATTCTCATTTTTGGCCTGGGATTTATGTATGGGCATAAAAGGTTTTTTTCTTTTTCTGGGAATGACCATATATGGACTTTTATACCCTGAGAAATCCCGTAGCTTGTCTGACTGTCAGTACAGGAAGTGATGTCACGTGACATCCTTTTTATGCCCATATATGAGTCATTCTGTACCACATCACTGTGACTCACTGACATCACTTCCTGTACGGCCAGACAGACAGACAGACAGACAGACAGACAGACAGACAGACAGACAGACAGACAAGCTACGAGGTTTTTCAGGGTATAATGCGACCTTCGGTCGCAATTATAGATATAATATGATTCATACGTACTAGAACTGGGAGTTTAGGACCCTGATGGTTCCGTCGGCTCTCATGTCATAGTTGGCCTCGATGCATTTCCCTCTCTCAAAGCGGGCCGGGAGTTTCTCAATCTCATACCATCTGCCCAGGTACTGTTGGTTAGAGAAACAGTGTATATTTAACCTCTAGATACTGTTGAATAGAGAAAACATCTCATACCACCTCCCTAGATACTGTTGGTTAAAGAAACAGTCTCTGTTAAACCTCTAGATACTGTTGAATAGAGAAAACATCTCATACCACCTCCCTAGATACTGTTGGTTAAAGAAACAGTCTCTGTTAAACCTCTAGATACTGTTGAATAGAGAAAACATCTCATTCCCTAGATACTGTTGGTTAAAGAAACAGTCTCTGTTAAACCTCTAGATACTGTTGAATAGAGAAAACATCTCATACCACCTCCCTAGATACTGTTGGTTAGAGAAACAGTGTATATTTAACCCCTAGATACTGTTGGTTAGAGAGAAAGAGTGGTCGGTTATATTTTCATCCATGCCTCACCCCTTATCCCTAAACTTCTTTGCATTTTTCTACTATTTGAAAAACATCTTAAAATACATAAAATAGCCGATCTACATCAACACGTTGTGAGCTTGTAGATCAGCTATTTTTTTTTTATTTTTTTTTTATTTGTAAAATAAATAAATAAAGGAAAATGTGTTTAGGGATAAGGGGTCGAAATCAGGGACCAAATCATAACTGCGACAGGGAGTTTATTCCACAGTTTGGGGGTCAGGAGGGAGAAGAGTCTGGGACGCGTGGAGCGTTTTTTTACAGACTCTGTCTGTCTGTTTGTCTGTCAGTCGGTTACCAGCTGTATGTTGAAGCTAGGCTGGACCATAGGATCAGGGTTAGGTTTAGGTTTAGGATCAGGTTTACCAGCTGTATGTTGAAGTTAGGCTGGACCATAGGATCAGGGTTAGGTTTAGGTTTAGGATCAGGTTTACCAGCTGTATGTTGAAGCTAGGCTGGACCATAGCATTAGGGTTAGGTTTAGGATCAGGTTTACCAGCTGTATGTTGAAGTTAGGCTGGACCATAGGGTCAGGATTAGGTTAGGGTTAGGATTAGGTTTACCAGCTGTATGTTGAAGCTAGGCTGGACCATAGGATCAGGGTTAGGCTCAGGGTTAGGTTTAGGTTTAGGATCAGGTTTACCAGCTGTATGTTGAAGCTAGGCTGAACCATAGGATCAGGACATGGTCCCCAGTGATAACTCTGAGCTGCCACCAGGGGGAGCACCAGGACCAGGAGGCAGAGAGGAGGAGCCATTCCTTCAAAGAGAGAATGAAGAAACATTAAATAAAATCCTGTTATTCGTTATCAGTCAACAGTAAACAAACATACAGTAGTCTTTTCAAAAGGAAACATGGACATTCATTTATATAAAAAAAAGGTTCAATAAATACCCCTTATCATAGTTTTGCACTACCATAGGCCTACTTGCACTACACTTAAGTGAATACCATAATGATATACTGCACATGTGTACACTTTTATTGCACATTCTATATAATTATCCAGATAAACTAAATTAATCTCACCCATATTCTGCACTCCTCAAAGAGCAGGCTCTACTTAGAGTAGGTTATTATTATCTTTCTTACTGGAATCACTGCTAACTTTATGTTATCTTTGTTCTCATCAAGCATAGACTGGATGCCTGTTATCATTATCTCTGCTTCTACCTGTAAGACTGAGGCGACCGCACTTTTCCCGGTGAACATGAGCGCAACGGTGGGGGCCGATGGGCAAGAAGGGTCGCGAGCTTAGAAACAAATAAAAGAAGACGTTAAAACCTGGCGAAAACAGCTGCGTGCATTAGCGCAAGATGATGTTAAAGGACATCATTAAATGGAAAACATTAAATTCACTTCTGAAAAGGCTTCTAAGCCTACACTAACCTACTAGTAAAACTAGTGGAACTGCGATCTTGCCACACATGAATAATTGAGGTTGTAAACAATAACACAGACAATATAAATCCTTAGTCTAGTAGTGGGAAGAAGAGGTTATCAATCATCATGGCCCCAAATAACTTTTAAATATCTTACAATTGGCGACGAGTCTCTTAAATCGCCAAGAGTTCCTCTCAATACATAAAGCTATATTACCAGTAAGACTCCCTAATCGGGAGATAAGCGACCGTAGGTCACTTATCTCCACAAATAGGGCAAAAATGTGTTTTTCCAAAATCTTCCTGATCCATGTTGATGACATGAGTGTAGACATACTGTGTAGTGATTTTCGTGATTTTAGGGCAAAATCTGTAGGAGCAGTGTCCAAAAATGTGTTTTTAAAAATCGGCCTGGAGGTGGCGCTATATGGGAGAGATTCATGTTGATGGGATGAGTGTAGACATACTGTGTACCGATTTGCGTGATTTTAGGGCAAACATTTTAGGAGCAGTGTCCAAAAATGTGTTTTGCAAGAATCGGCCTCATGGTGGCGCTAGAAGAGGGCCATGTGAGAAATGAGGGGTGGGGTCTCCACGCCGCCAAGGCGGACGAATAGGTACCGGCCCCGGCTGTCCCGGTCGCTCCTAGCCGGAGTTACGGCATTTTATGTGAGCTGCAGTGTAGGGGGTCCTCCACTGGGGGCGGCACCACTTTTGCATCCGTTCTGGAGCACCAGGAGTCGGTGGTCCCCGGGAATTCCCCGTGAGCAGCCCCGTTGGGGTGGTCATTTGGTCAGTTTAGCACATTTGGTCATTTTTTACATCTGGGGGTCCCCCTCCGGGGGTCCTTGGAGGTTGTAGTTTGGCAGGTAAGGAGTGTGTGTGCAAAATTTGGCATGGATCGGGGCAACGGTTGCGGAGATATGAGCAGGGCAAGAGTGTGACGTGTGACGTGTGACTGACGGACTGACTCACTCACGGACAGCCTGTGGAGGTTTTGGTAGTAAATGCGACCTACGGTCGCAATAACCTCTCCATCATCAGCAACAGTCAGTGGTGTGTGTTCCCCACACTCCCGCGCCCCCACCGTTGCGCTCAGGTTCACTGGGAAAACTGCGGTCGCAAGACTGAGTGACAAAACGGGTCCTTAGAGATATTACAGGAGTGCGCCAAATCTTTCTGTTATCAAGATTTTCCTTTTTGGATTTCTTTACATTAACCACTTGAATCTCTATTAGGGATGGGGGGTTTTATCCAAAAATAACAGATCTACAAGCTATTTTCACAAAGCGGTTTGGTATGTAGAGGGGACAAAAGAGCAGACCAAGTATAGAGTTACAAGCCAAAGGTCAAGTTCATAAGTATTGAGTGTTTAAGTGGTTAAATGTCTGAAAATACACATGAACATGAATCCAACATGTAGTGGGGGTCCCTGCTTCATCTCTCTCTCAGCTAAGGGGTCCCTGCTTCATCTCTCTCTCAGCTAAGGGGTCCCTGCTTCATATCTCTCTCAGCTAAGGGGTCCCTGCTTCATCTCTCTCTCAGCTAAGGGGTCCCAGCTTCATCTCTCTCTCAACTAAGGGGTCCCTGCTTCATCTCTCTCTCAACTAAGGGGTCCCTGCTTAATATCTCTCTCAACTAAGGGGTCCCTGCTTCATCTCTCTCTCAACTAAGGGGTCCCTGCTTCATCTCTCTCTCAGCTAAGGGGTCCCTGCTTCATCTCTCTCTCAGCTAAGGGGTCCCTGCTTCATCTCTCTCTCAGCTAAGGGGTCCCTGCTTCATCTCTCTCTCAGCTAAGGGGTCCCTGCTTCATCTCTCTCTCAACTAAGGTTTCCCTGCTTCATCTCTCTCTCTCAGCTAAGGGGTCCCTGATTCATCTCTCTCTCTCAGCTAAGGGGTCCCTGCCTCATCTCTCTCTCAGCTAAGGGGTCCCTGCTTCATCTCTCTCTCTCTCTCTCTCTCTCAACTAAGGGGTCCCTGCTTCATCTCTCTCTCGGCTAAGGGGTCCCTGCTTCATCTCTCTCTCAGCTAAGGTGTCCCTGCTTCATCTCTCTCTCAACTAAGGGGTCCCTGCTTCATCTCTCTCTCAACTAAGGGGTCCCTGCTTCATCTCTCTCTCAACTAAGGGGTCCCTGCTTCATCTCTCTCTCAACTAAGGGGTCCCTGCTTCATCTCTCTCTCAACTAAGGGGTCCCTGCTTCATCTCTCTCTCAACTAAGGGGTCCCTGCTTCATCTCTCTCTCCCAGAACCCGCCATTAACCATAACATAGGCCAGTGTCTTATACGGCTGCCCAGAGGCTGTGGCGTAACAATGCTTACAAAACAGCACCTGTAATCTCTGTAAGTCTGTCCTATAGATAGACTGTACTGTACTGTACTGTACTGTATTGTTCTGTATGCAGGGGTGCGGCACCACATTCTGGGCCCTGGGTTAAAGGGTTCACTGCGGGCCCCCCATGAATGTTCTTCATAGGGGGAGGAGGGGGTTTAACCCATTTAGACTGGGAACGCATTATTACCCATTATTTTGTGCTTTAACTATTGAAAAATAGCAGATATACAAGCTTGTTGCGACCGTAGGTCGCATTTACTACCAAAACCTCCACGGGCTGTCTGTGCGTCAGTCAGTCAGTGAGTCACACTTTTGCCCTGCTCATATCTCCACAACCGTTGCCCCGATCCATGCCAAATTTTGCACAGACACTCCTTGACTGCCAAACTACAACCTCCAAGGACCCCTGGAGCCCCAGGGACCCCGAGGTCCCTGGGGGACCCCCAGATGTAAAAAATGACCAAATGTGCTCACACGTCACACTTTTTCCCTGCTTATATCTCCGCACCCGTTGACCCGATCCATGCCAGATTTTACACACACACTCCTTGCCTGCCAAACTACAACCTCCAAGGACCCCCGGAGCCCCAGGGACCCCCAGGTCCCTGGGGGACCCCCAGATGTAACAAATGACCAAATGTGCAAAAATGACCAAATGACCACCCCAACGGGGCTGCTCACGGGGAATTCCCGGGGACCACCGACTCCTGGTGCTCCAGAACGGATGCAAAAGTGGTGGCACCCCCAGTGGAGGACCCCCTGCCACTGCAGCGCACATAAAATGCCGTAACTCGGGCTAGGAGCGTCCGGGAGAGCCGGGGCCGGTACCTATTCGTCCGCCAAGGCAACGCGGAGACCCCACCCCTCATTTCTCACATGGCCCTATTGTAGCGCCACCTTCAGGCCGATTTTTAAAACACATTTTTGGACACTGCTCCTACAGTTTTTGCCCTAAAATCACGAATATCACTACACAGCATGTCTACACTCATGTCATCAACATGGATCAGGAAGATTTGGGAAAAACACATTTTTGCCCTATTTGTGGAGATAAGTGACCTACGGTCGCTTATCTCCCGATTAGGGAGTCTTACTGGTAGATCTGCTATTTTTGAAAAATTGTGTATTTTTTTTGTCAGTGGTGCTCAAACCTTTTCATGTGATGGACCCCCAAAATGATGCAATGCATTTGGCCACGGACCCCCATCTCTAAATATTTAGTTCCAGGGACCCCCCCAGAAGCAAAATTTTAGTTACAAAAGTTCGCTTAAAAAATACATATATTCAAAGATTTGAACACATTTTCACGACTTTTCAACAATAGCAGATTTACAAGGTCACAGCGTGGCACTCGGTGCCGCGCTGTGAGCTTGTATATCTGCTATTTTTCAATAGCTATCAAATAATCAAGGCCCCTCCACCTTGGGCCCTGGTAACTCAGTCCCACCCCCCCCCCCCCCTTGTGACGCCCCTGTGTGTACGTCTCAGCATTCTGTACATTATGTGACAGAATCTTTGTTGTCGTTGTCTAACTGGTTATTCTGGTTCATGTACAGCTTCCAGTTCCCTTGGACTATAGGTGTAAAGTAACTGAGTACATTTACTCAAGTACAGTACTTAAGTACAGTACTTGGTACTTAGATTTTGAGCTACGTTTTAATTTACTGGAGTATTTTCCAATGTTCAATACTTTTACTTCTACTCCACTACATCTCAGAGGCAGATATTGTATTTGTATTCTCTACTACAAACTTTAGTTACTAAGTACTTAGGCCTACTTTACTTACTTTACTAAGTACTTACTTTGTAGATTGTGATTATTATTACAAATATAGAGTCTCTAGATCAGTGGTTCTCAAACTTGGGGTCGGGACCCCAAGTGGGGTCCCCAAATTATTTTGCGGGGTCCCCAGATGATTAGCTTAATGTAAAAATAAATAATAATTACAAAAATGAAAAAGTCTCACTCAACGGTAAACAAACCAACATAAGTGTATACAGGTTATCTGCACATTTATAAAGTGACAATTTAAGGACTTTCAAGACCGTTTGAATACCAAACTGGCCAAACTGTCAAATATTAAGTAAGCAAGGCGAACATTGTGAAAATAGCAGATCTACATGCTCACAACGCTCACTACTATTTTCACAATATTTATCTGTGGAACCGAGTCACATTAAATGTAATGCCTACAATTCCAAGTGCTTGTCAGGGTGGGGGTCCCCAGTTCAAATTATGTTTATTTTGGGGGTCACGGCCTAAAAAGGTTTGAGAACCCCTGGTATAGTCTCTAGGGAGAGAGAGAGCATTCAGTCTGTCCCATTGTAAAGGAAAGACACCATATGTATCACGAGACCCCAGCAATACCAGGACAATAGCTGACAGTCAGCAGAATGAATGACAATAAAATACCAGCCACTGATAGGCTAATGATGTCCCGGGACAGTGTTTCCAATTGCTAGAACAACATATGCCAGATATTAACAATATCTCCAATTTCATACCGCCAATAAAGCCATATAGGCTATTTGAGAACATAATGTGGAAACAAGTTGATGATATAAATCTATATCCGTCTGGCATTCAGTGTTATATGAAAGGGAAGGATCTCAATGGGAATAAGCCGCAAGGCAGGCTTACCTGAGTATCCTTTTAGTTGACCTTGTATCAGTGAACTGTACTGTCATGAAACTGTACCTTTTCCTATGCAAAACTTCTAATACAGACTTCAATCAATCAGTGACCGGGCTACATATCACTAGTATCACTCACTCACTCACTCACTCACTCACTCACTCGCTCACTATATTGCAGGCTATTTGCATTATAGAAACTAAACTATAGACATCTTGTCCTTTTCTTACCTTGTGTGGACTCTGGTTGAAGTGCAGATAGAATCCAGAGACCAGTAGTAGCCTGTATGGACAGATGATCAGCCAGTCCTCTGCAGACAGAAAGAGTCCTCAATCACAGTGTGATTGTCTTCAACTCAGAGCACACAGGGTTGGTGACAGGAGTGTCACATGGGGGGGGGGGGGGAAGTGGGACTGAGTTACCAGGGCCCAAGGTGGAGTAGAGGGGCCTTAATTATTTTATACTTTAGCCATTTTAAAAGTCGTAAAAATCTTTGCACAAGATTTTTACTTCTTGAATATTTGAATATATATATATTTTTTTTAAGCGAACGTTTGTAATTAAAATTTGGCTTCTGCGGGGGTCCCTGTAACTAAATATTTTGAGATGGGGTCCATGGCCAAATACATATAATTTTGGGGGTCCTTGACATGAAACTGTTTAAGCACCACTGACATAGAAACATAGTTTTTTCTTTTTTTTTCTTAAAAAAAACCTCAGAAGGATTTGAAATAGAATCAAAGAATTGCACGTAACTTTCACGACTTTTCAAAAATAGCAGATCTACAAGCTTGCAGCGCGGCTCTCGGTGCCGCGCTGTGAGCTTGTAGATCTGCTGTTTTTCAATAGTTAAAGCACAAACATTACATGCGTAATGAAGAACATTCGTGGGGGGGCCCGCAGTGAATCCTTGAACCCAGGGCCCATGGATTTGGTGTGACACCCCTGGTTGGTGACTGTGTGACTCTGTGCCTTGGTGACTCGTTGCCCCGTCGACGCGTCGTTACGCACAGAGCGCCCGAGGCTCCACAAGGCAGGTGATTCTAGTTAGATTGTCATCATGTGCACATTCCTTACTGACAACACTGCACTGAAGGACACAGAGATTACCTCTTTAACCATTGTCATGGTCATGGTCGCAAGTGTGTGTGTGTGTGTGTGTGTGTGTGTGTGTGTGTGTGTGTGTGTGTGTGTGTGTGTGTGTGTGTGTGTGTGTGCGTGCGTGCGTGCGTGTGTGCGTGTGCGTGAGAGAGAGAGAGAGAGAGAGAGACCTTAAAGGAGTAGTTCACCCTCAAAATGACTTTTTTCTATTTATTAGTCACGCCATGGAGACTTGAGTTCAATAATATATTTTGTTATTTGTCACATGCCTAAGACAATAATTTGATAACAATAAATTTACCCCCATCCAGAATCAATGGGGATACATTTACTATATTCTTTTTGTCCTAGGAATGCGACAAAAAACAAAACAAAAATATTATTGAACTCATGAACTCAAGTCTCCATGGCGTGAGTAATCAATAGAAAAGTCATTTTGAGGGTGAACTACTCCTTTAAGTTCTCTCTCTCCTTTAAGGTCCTCCAGTACCATTGACCGTGGGTCAAATTCTTTCACACTGTTGATCAACTTAATATCCTTATCAAATAATAAATACACATAGGCCTATACAGATACTTCTAGAAAAAATTGAATATTGTGTAAAAGTAAATATTCTTGAAATTTTCATATATTTCTTGAAACTTTCATATATTTTAGATACATTGGACATTCAGTGAATTATTCCAAACCTTTTTTGTTAAAATTTAGAATTGTTGATTAATATCAAAAGTCCATATTATAAATATTACAGGAGACCACTCAAAACAAGGATTTATAATAGAGAAATGTCAACCTTGTGAAGTCAGAGTTGCTTGAAGTCCAGTGGGGAGTTTCTGTGGTCAGTTATGATTTGCGGTGCTATGGCATCTGAAATGCTTTTTTACACTATATTCAAATTTTTAGAGAAGGATGTGTATAATACAGAGCTAATGGAGGAGCCATTTGATGTCAAAATCAACACCACAGTGCAGCACGAATATCAGATATACAAGCTCACAGTGAATATCAGATATGCAAGCTCACAGTGAATATCAGATATACAAGCTCACAGTGAATATCAGATATGCAAGCTCACAGTGAATATCAGATATACAAGCTCACAGTGAATATCAGATATACAAGCTCACAGTAAATATCAGATATACAAGCTCACAGTAAATATCAGATATACAAGCTCACAGTGAATATCAGATATACAAGCTCACAGTGACTATCAGATATGCAAGCTCACAGTGAATATCAGATATGCAAGCTCACAGTAAATATCAGATATACAAGCTCACAGTGAATGTCAGATATACAAGCTCACAGTAAATATCAGATATACAAGCTCACAGTAAATATCAGATATACAAGCTCACAGTAAATATCAGATATACAAGCTCACAGTAAATATCAGATATACAAGCTCACAGTAAATATCAGATATACAAGCTCACAGTGAATATCAGATATACAAGCTCACAGTGAATATCAGATATGCAAGCTCACAGTAAATATCAGATATGCAAGCTCACAGTGAATATCAGATATACAAGCTCACAGTGCCCCACAACGAATACCTCCAGATCCCAAACTGGAGGCCAAATTATGTTGGTTTATGTTTATAACATATAAACATAATTATGATCAGTGCGGTTTGACTGATATGATATACAGTATGAAGAATCAACTGATAGTGAGAAAACACTAATGTTGCTGTCGCCCAATTAGTTACATTTTCACCAGAAACAGACTGTATCAAATATGAGTGACTGACTATCATAAACCATACAGAGCCTCCTCCCCGACAATATTCAGGAGACTGTTTGTTTATTTTTGGACCACAATGCTTTAATGAGAGGATTTAAGATGACTCAATGTTATTCTCTATAGAGGAATGACTTGATGAGCGAGTCACGTCATGACTTTGTTACTCTATTCACGTGATTCCTGGTCCTCTCTATGGAGGCTGCCATTTTCTTTTACTGAGGGAAAAACATCTTTTCACTTCCTCCCAAGTAAGGAAGTGACAGGGAATTGTATGTTGCCATTTTCTTTTACTGAGGGCAAAACATCTTTTCACTTCCTCCCAAGTAAGGAAGTGACAGGGAACTGTCTGTTGCCAGATGTTGCCAAAGAAATAAGCCCAACAGAAGCAACGAGGCTATACTACTTTACATTTACATTTGAAAATAGCAGATCAGCAAGCTCACAATGTGTCACATTGCTACATATTTTGAGCTTGTATATTTGCTATTTACAAACTATCGAGGGGGAAAAAAAAACTATTTTGAGTAGTTTTGAAACACTTTAACAACATAAATCTGTGTGGAGGACCCTGGCACCACATATTTTCAGATGGGGGTCTGCAACTGTGGACAAATATGTTAATAGCCGGGGACCCAGTCACCAAAATGAGAGGGGACCTGTGATTTTCTGCCATACATTTCATTTCTGTTTTATCTATTAGTTTGGCCATTAAGGTCCACAGAATGAGAGGCCTGCTCTGACGGAAACGTCGCGAAAAAAGTTATGGCCATTTGTATATTCACTGTCCCATTGAGGTGTCTTACTAGTTAAAGGAGGACTTTTCCACTTTTCAACCTGTCTTCATATAATAGGTCCTCACTAATGTTCATAATAAAATTGCAAAACTAAATTCTACTCTGTCCACCGTCCAAGTCTCTTAGGAGGGCTGTGGGAAGTTCAGAAATCCATAGTCTTGTGACATCATCATTTGACAGATTTTTTTTAAACAATATTTTGAAAAGATATTTTTGATTTGTATAATCGCGAGAACAACAGCTTCGACTTTAACATTGCCAACTTTTCAGGAATAGAAAGCCTGCATTTTCTATTAGCTTGGAAGTTTCTGAACTTCCCACAGCTCTCCTAAGAGACTTGGACCGAGTAGATTTTATTTATTTTTTTATTATAATTTTTTTGCATTAATTAGGGACATTAGTGAGGAGCTATTACATGAAGATAGGTTGAAAAGTGGTGAAGTAATCCTTTATTAAGGATTACCGTAGTGGAGACTATTCTTCCTGGGGTCCAGTCATAAATCATCACAATACAAGACATAAAAATACTAGTGCTGTCCAACGATTAAATATTTTAATCGCGATTAATCGCATGATTTAGCTAGTTAATCGCGCGATTAATCGCAAATAAGTCATCAGCTTTTATCAGTTCACAATGTAACTTAGAGGGATATCTTTCAAGTCTTTCGTGGCCCTATAAACTTGGGAGTGGAAAAATATGCTGGCTTTATGCGAAAGTATGTTAATAATTGTGAGACAATTAGAGATATTAATAAAATAATTAAATTGTCACTTTATAAATGTGCAGATACCCTGTATATGTATGTTGGATTGTTTACTGTTGAGTGAGAAAACAATATTGCACACTAAGCTAATCATCTGGAGACCTCCCCAAATAATAGTTGAGATAATAATGTTGAGAAACAGTGTCCAAAGGCCAAATGGCTATAATATATAAATATGCGATTAATTGCGATTAAAATAATTAATCGCGATTAACATAACGGTGAGTTCATCGCGATTAATTTAGTTAACTCGAACAGCACTAAAAAATACACTATAATATAATATTGTATAATAAGTCCATGCTGGACTCTGCATGACAGGGGCGTCCTCTTCCCTGAGCCTGGCCTAGGCCTGACCGCATACCAACACACAACATAGAAATAACATTTACATTAAGCATTAAGCACATTTTGTTCCGGATGGGGACTGATTGATTGATTGAAGAATTTATTAGAAGTTTGCAATAGAAAAAAGTACAGTTTCATGACAGTACAAATCACTGGTACAAGGTCAACTAAAAGGAGATCCTAGAAAGCCGAGGCTTATTTCCACAGGAACCACACTTTAAGTATCTCATATAACATTGAAAGACAGACGGATAGAACATAGTACTTTATCTAGGATAATATCAGTTTCAAAAGCATAATATCAAATACAAAAGGCAATACAAAGAAAAAGGGGGGGGGGGGAGCATGGGGGCTTAGTCTATTTACAAGTCACGGGTAGCTGCTGTCTGAAGGTGACTTTTCATACCAATTTTGAAGGAGGCTAGGGATTTGCTCTCCTTTAGGGCTTGTGGAAGGGCGTTCCACATGTTGATGGTATAGCAGGAGAACGAGTTAGCGCCTTGTTTAGTGTTAAATCTACGCTGATGATGATTAGTGGAGCTGCCTCTGGTGTTATGATCGTGAACATCCTTGACCTTTAAGAAGTAGTTTGTCAGGTACATGGGAATCTTGGAGGTGTAGTGTATCTTGTACACCAGGCCCATTGCAAGATGCTGTACTCTGTCAGCTACTTTGAGCCACCCCACGCTTTCGTGGTGATGCTCGGTAAGGTGGGTCAGAGGAGGGAGACCAAGCACAACCCTAATTAGTTTGTTTTGGGCTGTTTGGAGCTTTAGCTTTAAGGCAGCTGGGGCGTCGCGATACCAGACAAGGACTCCGTAATCAATGAGGGGCCCAATAAGAGCACCTCCTAGTGTCTTTCGGGATTTAATATTGATCAGTGGGGCAACTCTTTGCAAGAAGCGAATTCGTTGATTGACTTTATTGATTACCTTGGTGGTCATTTTTTCACTGGATAGGTTAGCCTCCAGGATGCAACCCAGGTAGCAGATGTGGTTTTTTCTTTCTATCACAGTGTCACCTACTTTAATTGTGAAGTTCTCAACTAGGCTAAGTTTCTGACTAGATCCAAAGAGGATACATTCAGTTTTGCCTAGGTGAATTGAGAGTCTGTTGTTGGCTATGGATCTGAGTTTAGCACCACAGCCTAGCTGGGTTTTAAATAGCTTCCATAGGTCTCGTGGTTTGTGGATGTTTTCCTCAACTTTCTCATCCAAGTAGTTTTTTTTTGGAAGAAAGGATTAAGGAGGTTGTCCGATTTCTCAGTTTATTAGCCTCTAAACTGACTATTTCTAATTTGGCTTTAAGGTGTTTATTGGGGCCTTTTTTGAGTTTGTGATTATATTTGCGTTTCTCAGAGTATTTTTTGTCTCTAAGTTTCATTGATTCACAGATTTCCGAATTCCACCATGGCTGTGAGCGGGCTTTAACCCTGACCCTACGCAAAGGAGCCACTTCGTCTAGGGTAGTGTTGAAAATGGATTTAAAGCCTAGCCAGGCTTCATCGACCTGAGTGCTAGCTAGTACTGGGGACCAGTCAGATTTCTCCAGTTTGTGGTTAAAGGCTTCGCTAGAGTAGGTTTTGAGGTTTCTAGCTTCAACTGTTTTGTGGCCGTCAGCTTTGGACTTATGTATTTTGCGGGTGCAGTAAATGATATCATGGTCGCTTAGACCACCACATTCAATAGTCCCACTCGCGGAGACTTTAGATTTGTCTGTGGTTACAATGAGATCTATGGTGGTTTGAGAGTTATCTGTAACCCTAGTTGGCTTGGTGATGAGCTGAGTGAGACCCTGTTGATTACATAGCTTATTGAACTTTTTGAATAGAGGAGCTTCTTTACGAAGCATGTCTGTGTTCCAATCGCCAATAATGTATTTTTCAACATTGTCCACCGGTGCAAGGCTCTCCTCCAGTAACTCATAGAAATCATTTTGGTCGGGCGGTCTATAGATGGCACCGATTAGTATGTTTTTAGCTTTCTTAAGAATCACTTCCACCCATACAGTTTCTAAAGAGCTGTGTTGTAGGTCAGGGCGGGGGATATACTTAATACAGTTATGAACATACATGCATACACCACCACCAAATCTGTTTCTATCATTTCGGATGACCGAGTAGTTGTCAATTTCGATCTGAGAGTCAGTGATAGAGTCATCAAGTTTGGTCTCTGAGAAGGTTAGAAAATGGACCTTACCTTCGTGAACCATATGCTTGATTTGTTCAAATTTAGCAAACAAACTGTTAATGTTTAAGTGCATAATATGAATACCTCTTTTCACAAAGCGGCTGGCAAAGTCCATGGCGAGGTCTATGGAAGTGTTCGCAACGGCGTCGGTGGGGGAGGGGGGGTTGGTTGCAGTCTCTGGGGGCTTCAGAGGGGGACAAAGGGACAAAGGGGTCTCCATGAAAAGTTGGGGGATGGGGTGGTGAGGGCCCGTGGTCACCGATTTAACCCAGGTTGAAAACAGCGCTCTGGCCTTCTCCGTTAGCCAGCGTGGAGCAGAGTTAATGTAGACTCTGTTCTGGGGTGCTGGGTCCATGAGGGGGTCCACCGGGTCCATGAAGGGGTCCGCCGGGTGCGTCTGCAGGTCGGGTGGGTCGGTGGGGCCGCCGGGGTCCGGTGTTGTGTGACTTGCGTTGATGATGCTGGTCTCGTGCTGAGCTAGTCATGCGGGGGCGATCGCCGAGGGTTCACCGGCGATCCGTGAGTCCGCGGAGGCGACTGCCGTGTGATCGTCGGAGGTCGGCTGGTCAGGACATCTGGAGTAGCCCGTTGTTAGTCCCTCGGGATTCATCAGTGAGGAGCTAGCTAAGTTAGCATCGTTAGCTTCGCTGATCACAGACAAAGAAGGATCTGCCGTCGTCAATCCAGCTGCAGTAGCGAGAGCAGCTAGTCTTCGGGTCATCTGTCTGGTAGCTACAGGCCCTGGATTCGATTCTATATCTCCTGATTGCAGTAATAATAAGAAGATCAAGGATCGACTCATACAACCATTCAGGGGTTTGTCCCTTTTGTTCCGGTTAGCAGCCAGCAAAGATTGAATAACATGAGATCCAAAGCTCGGGTGCTTAGCTACCGTTTTGGCAAGAAGATATAACTCACTGTGTTTTTCGTCCGTTTTGTCCATTTCCCATAAAAGATTCTCGTATTCCATTGGTGTTAGGATCTGTGGTGATTTATAGCATAAATCCGTGATCCATAGTAGAAATAGGAGAAAATGTGGGATGAACCAAGCCTTTGGTGTTTTGGTTCCGGAGCGTGAGCGAAAAACACGTCCTGCCATGGTGATGTCCGGAAGCTGTGACCCGAATGCATTTGGGTCCCCATCCGGAATCAATGGGGGTACATTTATTGTAATCTAATTATTGTCTTAGGAATGTGACAAAAAAACACAAAATATTATTGAACCTAAGTCAACATGGCGTGAGTAATCAATAGAAGGGGGGAAAAAATCATTTTGGGGGTGAACTACTCCTTTAAGGCCTCAGACTGTGTTGGAGTAGCCTGATAAATCAGTCCGCACATTACCACCCCCTGTTGGTGGGTGGTGTGTGAAACGTAGTGTGTGTACTGTGTAGAGTCTGACGCTTGCAGTCAGACTGGTGTTGGAGTAGCCTTGGTTTGTGTGAGCTTACAGCGACCTCTACTGGCAGTGGCAGAACAGTGCACCACAACAGCAACGCATTAAAGCCAGGATGAAATCGAAAGTAAACTTTGAGTTTTTGATCAAAGGGTTTTTCCTCCACATTAAAAGTCACTCTGCTCTGAGCAACGACGCAAAATGGAGGCTCGCTCTTTCTCTTGTCCCTCTGTGTGGTCAAATGGATGGATTAAGGTGGATTTATTTCATTAACAACCACTAACTGCTACAGGTTGGTACAGTTATTATCTTTACCAGGGGGTTTCAAAGTGGGTGACGGCCGGGGCACCCTGGGGTGCCGTGACGGCAGTCCAGGGGTGCCACGAGATCATTTGATAATAAACTACAAAGTTATTTTCAGTCAGTTCTAACCAAAATGGCTGCTATCTCAAGGTTTTCCTCGCAACATAATCACTAAAATATCGTCACTGTCGGGCAGAAACCTCGTATCTCCAAGTTTCAAATGTGTACGTCTTTTGGTAAAGCAAAGCCCTGCTTCATCATACAAGACTGTCGCACAAAACTTGTACATTTCATAGATGATGAATACAAAACGGTTTCCACCTGACAACAACGATATGCTATAAATATAAGGTGCTGGGAGTGTAAATTATAATGTAGGGGTGCCTCGGATTAAAACAATATTTATGGGTGATCTGAGACAAAAAGGTTTGGGAACCCCTGATCTATGCTTCATTAAACTGTTGTTAATGTAATCTCTGTTTAATTAATGATCTCTACATGTTATGATCAACTGTTACAGTGCTTCTGTCACAGCTTGGTCAACTTTAACTTTTACATTATTAATTAATCTATAATTAATTAAACTGTCGGTCAACATCTGTCCAAGACTGTTTAGGAAATGCAAAGCTGACAACACCTCGCGCTGCGAGGCGTTGTGAGCTTGTAGATCGGCTATTTTCGGCAAAGAGGTTTGGTGTAGAGGGGAAAAAGAGCAGACTAAGTACAGAGTGAAAGGTCAAGTTTATTAAGTATTGACGGTTCAAGTGGTTAAATATCTGAAAACACAAATTGACATGAATCCAAAATACACTGATGATTGTGCTGTCAAACAATGAAACTATATGGAATCTATGAACAGGTTGTGGGGGTCCCTGCTTCATCTCTCTCTCAGCTAAGGGGTCCCTGCTTCATCTCTCTCTCAACTAAGGGGTCCCTGCTTCATCTCTCTCTCAACTAAGGGGTCCCTGCTTCATCTCTCTCTCAGCTAAGGGGTTCCTGCTTCATCTCTCTCTCAACTAAGGGGTCCCTGCTTCATCTCTCTCTCAACTAAGGGGTCCCTGCTTCATCTCTCTCTCAACTAAGGGGTCCCTGCTTCATCTCTCTCTCAGCTAAGGGGTCCCTGCTTCATCTCTCTCTCAACTAAGGGGTCCCTGCTTCATCTCTCTCTCAGCTAAGGGGTCCCTGCTTCATCTCTCTCTCAGCTAAGGGGTCCTTGCTTCATCTCTCTCTCAACTAAGGGGTCCCTGCTTCATCTCTCTCTCAACTAAGGGGTCCTTGGCCTGAAAACGTTGAAGACCCCTGTTTTAGTGTGATGTTGCTGTGTTTGTGTGAAACTTATGATGTGTATAATTATAATAGAAGTTATGATGTGTATAATATGAAAGTCTAAATAAGGAGATATGATCTTTCTTTACAGACACAGACTGACTGTAACCCTTATGGAACAACTTCATCATTTATTGATGTTTCTTTTATTAAATATAAAATGTGATTCTGGGGGAAAAAGTAATAAATATTAAAATATAAACATGTGTTCCTCAGTTCCTCTTATTACCGTCACACACCCTGAAAATGGCGTCAAAAAAGACGGTACAGTTAAAACCAGGAAGTAGTGTGTGTGTGTGTGTGTGTGTGTGTGTGTGTGTGTGTTTGTGTGTGTGTGTGTGTGTGTGTGTGTGTGTGTGTGTGTGTGTGTGTGTGTGTGTGTGTGTGTGTGCGTGCGTGCGTGTGGTGGCTAGCAGCAGTCAGTGTTGCCAGATATTGGGAGAGAAATAAGCAAACCAGGTCCTAAGAGAACAAAGCAGAGGCTGCACCAGTGTTGCCAAGTCTGTTTATTATAAGCGACTCTGGGCTTGCATTTCTCTAATGTTGATGTAAATATTGATAGTGTAGTTGTTTATTTGTGCTTTGGCGTTTAAAGGGTTATTGTGTTGTGAATTGACTGGTGCCCAGAGTGTATATAAGAGAGTTACGTCACTTACGTCGACTCCCATAGTAAGCGTGGAAAGCCTATTTACTCTATGGTGGGAAGCTTACGCATGCGCACTTGCGCACGCATGGAGCCTGTTCTCATTCCTAGCTAGCCTCTGCTGCTCTTCAGCCCGTCCGCCCCCACTATAGCCGAGGTATTTTCAATCACTGGTAAGTAGACGAAATCACGTCTTTTTCACCCTTTTAACGCATTCACACATTCACGAGAGGCCCGTGAATGCGTTAAAAGGGTGAAAAAGACGTGATTTCGTCTACTTACCAGTGATTGAAAATACCTCGGCTATAGTGGGGGCGGACGGGCTGAAGAGCAGCAGAGCCTCGATAAGAATGAGAACAGGCTCCATGCGACGCCACTTCCGGTCTGCGGCGAGTTCAAAGCGTGACGTAACTCTCTTATATACACTCTGCTGGTGCCATGGTGCTGTTGCCATGTCTGTTTTATTATAAGAGACTCTGGGATAGTTTTTCTCTAAAGTTGCTTGTAAATGTTACTAGTCTAGTTGTTTTTTTGGGCTTCGTTAATTTGTCTTGTTTCTAAAGTGTTTGAAAACGTTTAAAGGGTTATTGTGTTGTGAACTGACTGTTTTCATGGTGCTGTTGCCATGTTGCTTATTACAAGCGTCTCTGGGATAGTTTCTCTCTAAAGTAGCTTGTAAATATTGATAGTGTTTATTTGGGCTTTGTTTATTGGTCTTGTTTCTAAAGTGTTTGAAAGTATTTAAAGCGTTATTGTGTTGTGAATTGACTGGTGTCATGTCTGCTAATTATAAGAGACTCTGGGATAGTTTTTCTCTAAAGTTGCTTGTAAATGTTGCTGGTGTAGTTGTTTATTTGTGCTTTGGTGTTTAAAGGGTTATTGTGTTGTGAATTGACTGTTGTCATGGTGCTGTTGCCATGTCTGCTTATGGGAGAGTGTTTTCTGCAGGTGTTTCAGTCCCAGTGTATCAAAGGGTGCGTTCGGAAATGCGCACCGGGTGTGTGCTCAGTGTAGTGCCTAAACCTAACCCTAATCCTAACCCTAACCTCAGTAAAACTATGCCTAAAACTAACCCTAACCCTAACCTCAGTAAAACTATGCCTAAACCCAACCCTAACCTCAGTAAAACTATGCCTAAAACTAATCCTAACCCTAACCTCAGTAAAACTATGCCTAAACCCAACCCTAACCCTAATCCTAACCTCAGTAAAACTATGCCTAAAACTAACCCTAACCCTGTAGCGCTTTGGAGGCCGGACACGACCGGACGCCGTGTGGTCAATAAATTCCCACACGGACGCACGGACGGCACCGATGCGAGCGTGTAAACGCGTGCCGTGCATACTATTGTTTTCCCACCATTAGATCTGCTGACATCCTTTCTATCTAAACAGCCTCTAGAGGCGCGTGCACGCGCGTGCATGTGACGTCAATAAATGACCTGAATGACCCCGAAAAGAAAATCCCAAAGCACCACTGCCCTAACCACACCTGGTGCGCATTTCCGAACGCACCCTTTGATACACTGGGACTGAAACACCATCAGAAAACTCTCTCCCGTTTGCTTGTATCTCCCACTGAAACACCATCAGAAAACTCTCTCCCGTCTGCTTGTATCTCCCACTGAAACACCAGCAGAAAACTCTCTCCTGTCTGCTTGTATCTCCCACTGAAACACCAGCAGAAAACTCTCTCCTGTCTGCTTGTATCTCCCAGTCTATTCAGAAAACTCTCTCCTGTCTGCTTGTATCTCCCACTGAAACACCAGCAGAAAACTCTCTCCTGTCTGCTTGTATCTCCCAGTCTATTCAGAAAACTCTCTCCCGTCTGCTTGTATCTCCCAGTCTATTCAGCAAATGTTGTCAACAAGTGACTCTGTTCCTGTCCTGACATGACTTTCTGCTCTGCTTAAACAACCACACAAACACAAACCAGTTTAACACGTCAGAGCCTCTAGGCTATGCACGAGTGTGTGTGTGTGTGTGTGTGTGTGTGTGTGTGTGTGTGTGTGTGTGTGTGCGTGTGTGCGTGTGTGCGTGTGTGCGTGTGCGTGCGTGCGTGCGTGCGTGCGTGCGTGCGTGCGTGCGTGCGTGCGTGCGTGCGTGCGTGCGTGCGTGTGTGTGCGTGCGTGTACCTGTGTTTGCGTTTTACGGTGTTGACATTTCAAGGAACAGTTTTTGAGTGTTGTTGCGACCGTGAGGTCGCACTTACTATCAAAACCTCCACCGGCTGTCTGTCCGTCCGTCTGTCCGTCTGTCTGTCAGTCACACGTCACACTTTTGCCCTGCTCATATCTCCGCAACCGTTGCCCCCATCCATGCCAAATGTTGCACACATACTCCTTGCCTGCCAAACCACAACATCAATTCTCACATGCCCCTCTTCTAGCGCCACCTTGAGGCCGATTCTTGCAAAACACATTTTTGGACACTGCTCCTACAATTTCTGCCCTAAAATCACGCAAATCGGTACACAGTATGTCTACACTCATCTCATCAACATGGATCTGTCCCATTTAGCGCCACCTTCAGGCTGATTTTTAAAACACATTTTTGGACACCACTCCTATAGATTTGGCCCTAAAATCATGCAAATCGCTACACAGTATGTCTACACTCATATCATCAACATGGATCTGTCCCATATAGCGCCACCATCAGGCCGATTTTTTCAAACACATTTTTGGACACTGCTCCTACAAATTTTGCCCTAAAATCACGCAACTCGGTACACACTTGCTCTACACTCATGTCATCAACATGGATCCGTCCCATATAGTGCCACCATCAGGCTGCTTTTTTATAACACATTTTTGGACACTACTCCTACAAATTGTGCCCTAAAATCACGCAAATCGCTACACAGTATGTCTAGACTCATGTCATCAACATGGATCTGTCCCATTTAGCGCCACCATCACGCCAATTTATTCAAACACATTTTTGGACACTGCTCCTAAAAAAATTTCCCTAAAATCACACAAATCGCTACACAGTATGTCTACACTCATGTCATCAACATGGATCTGTCCCATATAGCGCCACCATCAGGCTGATTTTACAGATAAGCCTTTTACAGATAAGCAACCTGACGGTCGCTTATCTCCGGATTAGGGAGTCTTGCTGGTCAACTACAAATGATTGGGTGGTTACTGTATAGTAATGTGTTGGTGACTGTATTCACCAACACATTACTATACCTAGCTATACCTTATATACCTTACTATACCTACCCTAACCCTAACCCTAACCCAACACATTAACACAACACAATGTAGCCTGGAAAACAGTCACCACATGTAGTACAAATGGACCCTTACAGCTCTGTAACTCTGAGAGTGTACAAATGGAACCAAATTGACCCTTACAGCTCTGTAACTCTGAGAGTGTACAAATGGAACCAAATGGACCCTTACAGCTCTGTAACCCTGAGAGTGTACAAATGGAACCAAATGGACCCTTACTGCTCTGTGACTCTGAGAGTGTACAAATGGAACCAAATGGACCCTTACAGCTCGGACCCTTACAGCTCCGTAACTCTGAGAGTGTACACATGGAACCAAATGGACCCTTACAGCTCTGTGACTCTGAGAGTGTACACATGGAACCAAATGGACCCTTACAGCTCCGTAACTCTGAGAGTGTACACATGGAACCAAATGGACCCTTACAGCTCTGTAACTCTGAGTGTACACATGGAACCAAATGGACCCTTACGGCTCTGTAACTCTGAGTGTACAAATGGAACCAAATGGACCCTTACGGCTCTGTAACTAAAATAGCCGATCTACAAGCTCACAATGCGTCGCATCGCAACGCGTTGTGAGCTTGTAGATCGGCTATTTTCAAATGGCCAAAATGTAGATACGGCTGAAGTGGTTAATGTATGTTTTGTAATAATAATAAAAATCTACATTTACAATCCACATAATCTCGAAATAACTAGTAACTAAAGTTTTGAAATAAATGTAGTGAAAGTAAAAGTACAATATTTGGATCCCAGATGTAGCGGAGTAGAAGTAAAAGTATTGGAAATCGGAATTACTCAAGTCAAGTGCAAATAACTAAAAAGTGTACTTAAGTAAATGTACTGAGTTACTTTACACCACTGCACATGACACGTTTATCCTTCATCGTGCAGACCCTGAGGCTGCTCGCATGACGTGTGTGTGTGTGTGTGTGTGTGTGTGTGTGTGTGTGTGTGTGTGTGTGTGTGTGTGTGTGTGTGTGTGTGTGTGTGTGTGTGTGAACAGTGTGTTGAGCTCTTGCTTTAGACAGAGGAAACAGGGAGGCGGGCGGTGGGAGTTTCCAGTCTTGCAGTTTGTATTTCCGTGTAGAGCTGCTGCCGTCAGCTGTACCAGCACAGAGGAGACTGGAGATTATTGATCATAGATGTGTGTATTATCTATGGTTGAATGTAGACACTGTACATTCAGTCTGTATCATTCATTACAGTGTTGTTCATAGATGTACTGTATATACTGTACATATGGTTGGATGAAGAGGTAGCAGAAGATGTGCTTTAACTTCATTCATTAGACGGTAAGTTCACTTTCACTGCCTTTACTTGACTTGCTTCTTTGTCACGTTGCTCAACATTTAGCAAATACAAACCAGTAAGACTCCCTAATCGGGAGATAAGCAACCGTCAGGTCACATGTATACACAGATAGGCCTGTAAGTGTTATTAATGGTTCCTGGTTGTAGGGGGATGTGTGTGGTGAATGTATTGCTTAGGTTAGGTAGGACTAGAGAATGTGGGGACCAGAGTCCTGTTTAGACAACCCTAACCCGCCCCGCCCGTCATCCTATGACTGTACGCTCCAGCCGGCAGCCGCTCCATGTGTGTGACTTGATGTTTAGGCAGAAACAGTGCTGTATGCATGCAATTCAATTCAATTCAAAGGAGCTTTATTGGCATGAGAAAACATACGTTTACATTGCCAAAGCAAGTGTCACAAATAAAATAAAAACAGTTGAAAATGGGGAACATATGTAACAGTATTAAATATAAGTGTATATAATTACACAAAATATACAAATAAGGGCTTTTACCTGACATTCTCCATATAATATGTTCTAGTGCATTTGTGGCCACGGCTCCTTTAAGTCCCCTCCTACTGTATAAATGCCCTGCCACACCTCCACCTCTTCATTCTGTTCTTCCGTATTGAATGAGGTGGGTGGCCTGGCCTTTGTTATCTCTCTGTACTGTATAACAAAATATTATTTAAGTTGCAAATTACTTATACAGTGTCTGTTTCATTTTGTTTAGAAAGGAGTCCATGCTGCGCTATATTAACTTGGAGACGTGTGTTTTCTGTATTGTTGTCAGGTATGTTACGTTTTATGTGTTGTTACCTTTTGAATTCTGTTCTTCCGTATTGAACGAGAAAGGAGTCCATGCTGCGCTATATTAACTTGGAGACGTGTGTTTTCTGTATTGTTGTCAGCATTAAAAGGAGTGCCGTCTCCAAAGAGATTCCTGGGTCTGTCTGATTCACACAACGCAGACAGATAAAGCTACACCGGTTACACATATATACATTGGGAGGGGGTACAGCATTGTGTAAACAGAGCTATGTTGCATTGTGACATTTTAGGGTATAAAGCTTTTGGAACAAATAACAGCATTATTTTTTCTCAAAATGCATTTAAAGGTAGCAGCTCTGTTTCATACTGTATGTGCAGTATGTCTAGATGTTTCATACTGTATGCAGTAGGTCTAGATGTTTCATACTGTATGTACAGTAGGTCTAGATGTTTCATACTGTATGTGCAGTAGGTCTAGATGTTTCATACTGTATGTACAGTAGGTCTAGATGTCAATCCATGGTTTATAGTCTTTAGGGTGGTTGTGTTTCTAGCCTTCTTTTGTCGCAACAGTTCACAAATCTTGCTGCTGTGTTCGAATATTGCATGCCGTGGTTCTGTTCACTGTGTGAAACAGTGTTGTATGGTGTGGTTCTGTTCACTGTGTGAAACAGTGTTGTATGCATGCTGTGGTTCTGTTCACTGTGTGAAACAGTGCTGTATGCATGCTGTGGTTCTGTTCACTGTGTGAAACAGTGTTGTATGCATGCTGTGGTTCTGTTCACTGTGTGAAACAGTGTTGTATGTATGCTGTGGTTCTGTTCACTGTGTGAAACAGTGCTGTATGCATGCTGTGGTTCTGTTCACTGTGTGAAACAGTGTTGTATGCATGCTGTGGTTCTGTTCTGCTGCTCACTGTGTGCGCTCTTGTGACGTTGTTTTGACAGTGTCAGTCAGCTCGGCGCTGCACCCAGCATTTGTTAATACACTCTCAGACTTGTTGCAACAACATTCTGCCTGCTTGAAGTTGTGCAATAGAAACTGTGTGCGTGTGCGTGTGTGTGTGTGTGTGTGTGTGTGTGTGTGTGTGTGTGTGTGTGTGTGTGTGTGTGTGTGTGTGTGTGTGTGTGTGTGAGAGAGAAGGGGGAGGAGGAACCGAGTCAAGGTGAGGAAGCCAGAGAGAGACGTTTGTATGTGTGTCACTGAGGAGCAGCCAGGAAGGCAGCAAAAAGGAAGAACAATACAGGGTTTAATCTCTGGCTCCTGTCAACACTATTTGTCCCCAAATCACCAGAAAAAAGTAGCTGGATTTGTCTCTAAAAGCTTTTCACTAATTAAGTCTCTAGGGGAAAGTAGCTAGAAATAGTGACACATCCACTAAGTTGGAAAGACTGGGGAGGGAGGACAGGAGAGGAGTTCATTAATATAACAAAGGCTTTCATTCACTTTAAAATCATATACCCATATATGGGCATATGTGTGTTAGGCTGATTGTACTTTGGATAATTGCATTTGAAGGGACTTTATACTTTTGCTAATTCACAAAGGCCTACAGTATAGCCTACTCTAGACCAGGGGTTCCCAAACCTTTTTGTCTCAGGTCACCCCATAAATAGTGTTTTAATCCGAGGCACCCCTACATTATAATTTTCACTCCCAGCACCTTATATTTATAGCATATCGTCGTTGTCGGGTGGAAACCTTGTATGTCCAAAACTGTTTGTTTTGTATTTATCATCTATAAAATGTACTAAACTAGTGAAAACAGCCGATCTACAAGCACACAGTGCTTGTAGATCGGCTGTTTTCACTAGTTTTGTGCGACAGTCTTGTATGATGAGGCAGGGCTTTTGCTTTACCAAAAGACGTATACACATTTGAAACTTGGAGATACGAGGTTTCTGCCCGACAGTGAGGATATTTTAGTGATTATGTTGCGAGGAAAATGTTGACATAATAGCCATTTTGGTTAGAACTGACTGAAAATAACTTTGTACTTCAAGTTTAACTCATACAGTGCCTATCCCGAACTAGTTCGGGATAATTTGGGCCGTATTAACGTCCTGAGGGCCTATCCCGAACTAGTTCGGGATATAATTCTTTTTTTTTTTTAAGTTACTTTTTTTTTTAACCCCACTATATTCTGTTTACACGGCCCGCGAGAGCGTCGTGCCGCCGATATTTACCATCCACTCCAATGCAATCCAGGATCTTTAGAGCTCATTTTCTCTGTTCCAAGCATATCCATGAGGTGTGCAAGGTTTAATCATGGCTAAATCGCCGAAAATAGGTCTTCTAAAATGCTTGGTAGCCAATAGCTAACTTCAAGCTAACTTCATCCTGTTCCTGTAAATGAACAGAGGAAAGTGTTCTGGTGCATCATGGCTGCGCAGGGCTTGTGCATGTAACAGTGTATCTTTATGATGAATTCTTTGGCCACTGGGCGCCCTCTAGTGGTGAAAGCTGGCACTGCTAGGGGTAAATGATACTAAATATTTTTTTCAAGTGTCCAAATAAATTCCAAATATCATCAAATGATCTCGCTGCACCCCTGGACTGCCGTCACGGCACCCCAGGGTGCCCCGTCACCCCAGGGTGCCCCATCACCCACTTTGAAAACCCCTGCTCTAGTACACTCTGCTGTACAGTAATGATTCAATGTGATATCTTGTAGTTAAAACAAAGTGTTTTATGAAGGCTATATTCTTCTGATAGTAGCTAATAGTAATCATTGCCATAGAGTGTTTGTTCAGTAACAGGTTTCTGTATCTCCAGCTGTTTAATAAACTGACAATGGCTGCGTTTCCCAAAGCGCTGGTCGTGCGAGGGCCTTCGCTCAGCTGCGGTCCTAACGATTATGGCGTTTCTCAAACGCGCTTGTAAGCGCCCCTCGCAAAACAGCCTTCGCACGCCAGTAGACTGGCCAGAGCCTTGTATTAGAGAGTTCTGCCAACTCTGGCCCTATGTGAACGGAGATGATGCAACTCTCTCCTTGAATGGCTCTGGGCTTCGATTGATAGGACGTCAGCAGCTGCGCTCCGAAATGAATTTCAGCAGCTTGTGTGATTGTATCGGGCCGGCCCATCAATAAAACATACAACACTGAAAATTAACACACTTTTAGCGCTGTTGGTAGGCTACCTGACCGCACAAACCCCTTGTTTTAATTTGAAACTACATGCAAAGCTGGAAAGCGCTGTTGCTTGTTGGTAGGCTTATAACTGACTGCACAAATTGCCCGTCTTAAATATATATATTTTTTATTTTATAGGCTAGTCCTACAGTATTGTAGACTAGAGTATTGGTTCTCAAAATGAACTCTGTATCGTTTATATCGATCTGTTGAAGCGGCTCTCAATCATTAGTCCAACTCACAACTCGTCGTGCTATTAAGCCTGCTGTGTTCAATTACAAAGGTTGTTCTCTGCCGTGTCTTGGCTGTAATAATTATAGGGCTACAATTAGTTATATGAACCAAACCAATGGACCCTCATCATCCTAGCCTGATTTCAGACTCAGCGCTGGAGAACCAGTCCGCTCATCATCCTACACTCTCAACTTGTGAGATTTTGATTTTGGAACCATTTGGTTCCTAACTCCAAACGTCCCAAACTAAAATATAACAGCCCTGTCTCTTTACCTCAGTGTTGGCACGACGCACAAGGGTCTAAAGAGGCGCAGGGCTGTTATACTTTAGTTTGGAAGTTTGCAAGTTAGGAACCCAATGGTTCAAAAATGTAGGCTAACTCTCAGAGTGTAGGATGATGAGTGCCTGGCAGCAACAAGCTGTCTGAGCGGACTGAGTCTCCCATAGGCGTGTTGGCGCGAGGGGCTGTGTGTTGGACTAACGACTGGATGATCCGAGTTCTATCACCGCTTCCACGCATCGCTGCATGCCTTTTAGCTGGGGAGAGGGGACCCCCACTGGTCCCCCACTTAACAAATGAGGCAGCCTATAAGCTATGTTCTTTTTTATGTAAGTGTGTGTTGTGGTGCGCTATTTCTCAGTAGCCTATAGATCTATATCAAAGCAAGCGACACGCATAACATAAAACATATAGTTCACCTTTGTATGTTTTATTTATTTATTATATAAATATATAGTTATACTTGTTTATTTTGTATAGCAGGTGTGTAGAATAGCCTACTCTACCATCCACAAGACTTAGATAGCTTTTTAAAATAAACTTTCATAGTTATACTTAGTTATATAGTGCTCAGTTTTCTATGAAGGGTGCTTACGGGCGCCCCGGCGCACCCTTAACAAAACCATCGTACAGACACGTCTGCAGCACCCGTGGGAAACTTGCGGGAGAGGTGTGTGCTTCTAAAATTCTCCTTACGATGGCGATTCGTATGAGGTGTGCATTCAACCGTCATCGCAGCTATTTGGTTCCATTGTACGAGACGACCGGTTTCCTGAAAGCCCTCGCTGCTCTTGATTGACAGGTGCCTGCGCAGGCTGCGAGGGACGATTTTGGTCTCTACGACCATGCCTGAGCTTACGAGCACTCAAAATCGCTTTGGGAAACGCAGCCAATATGTGTTCAGTAACAGGTTTCTGTATCTCCAGCTGTTTAATAAACTGACACTATGTGTTCAGTAACAGGTTTCTGTATCTCCAGCTGTTTAATAAACTGACACTATGTGTTCAGTAACAGGTTTCTGTATCTCCAGCTGTTTAATAAACTGACACTATGTGTTCAGTAACAGGTTTCTGTATCTCCAGCTGTTTAATAAACTGACACTATGTGTTCAGTAACAGGTTTCTGTATCTCCAGCTGTTTAATAAACTGACACTATGTGTTCAGTAACAGGTTTCTGTATCTCCAGATGTTTAATAAACTGACAATATGTGTTCAGTAACAGGTTTCTGTATCTCCAGCTGTTTAATAAACTGACACTATGTGTTCAGTAACAGGTTTCTGTATCTCCAGATGTTTAATAAACTGACACTATGTGTTCAGTAACAGGTTTCTGTATCTCCAGCTGTTTAATAAACTGACACTATGTGTTCAGTAACAGGTTTCTGTATCTCCAGCTGTTTAATAAACTGACACTATGTTTTCAGGTGGGTTGACACTTTTATCCCATCAGGAGACTTCCCTGAATGGATGTACGGTGTTCCACTTCCAGTCCCTGAAACAAGTTTAAAGGCCTCTCCATACTTCGACCGAAATGTTCGGTGAGTTGTGTTTTCCGACGTGCAAATTTCCGAACTCTCGTTCGGTCCAATGCTTTTCAGAAGTCGCAAGGGATATAATTTTATGGTAGAAAAGGACCTTTTGACCAAAAACGGCGGTTTATGGACATGCCTTAACAGTTCTACAGACAGATTTATTATTTATTTATTGGGGCTGGTGCCAGCAAAAAGCAGCTTACCTTTGGATGTTATAGAAAAAGATCTATTGATGATTTACCTTTTTTTCATTGGATGTATTATATGTGTACTTTAGCCAAGCTGGCGGCAGAGGGCAGCCTTATGCAAAGAATGAATGTGAATTGGGCCGCTCCGCTTGCCGTCCATTCAGAGCATAGAAATGCATTTCTAGATCAGATCCACAGAAAACAGCCAGGAAGTGATTTGTGACTCCATTATCTACTATTACATTTTTCTTAGAACCGCATCCCACTTCCAAGCCCATACGCCTCCACTTCAACTCATGGGGCTGTTAAGTATGACATCATTTTGTAGGCAGAGGAGAATTTCTGCCCCCAGTTTCCGTGAATCTTTTTACTATTTTTACTATTTACACATTTTTCTTCTCTTTGTTGTTGAAAGGAAAGTGTTAGAATTATACTTTAGACGTTATTTTTTAGTCGTTGCTTTTTGAAATAGCGAGGGACAGAAAATGCTCTGGGGGCAGATTCTCCTCTGCCTACAAAATGATGTCACGGCTTAAAAGCCCCATAGCTAGAGCAGATGTCGGTAGAGCGTAGGGAATAAAACCGCCCATAACTCTATCATTGGCCCCCCGTTGCCATGGTGACCGCCGTCCATTGGCTCATAATCCCAGCTCGGCGGATCCAATTTCAACCGAGGGGGGCGTAGCCAGAACACACACACACACACACACACACACACACACACACACACACACACACACACACACACACACACACACACACACACACACACACAAAAATAGCTAATAGTTAGCTCACAACTTTCCACTTTTCTCTTTCACCTCAATCGCAGTAACATCCGTATACACCACGTCATCGCATCACCAATACGTTTTATTTATTATTATTTATTTTTTTCAATTTTTTTTTCTCAAACATTTTTTTTTCTCAAAAATTTTTTTTCTCTAAAATGTGTCCCAGCACCCCCAGCAGCTAGTCATCTCGGGGACTGTCATTATTCCCTGTAGCCAAAATGTTTTTTTTTTTTTTTTTTGCTCTTTTTTTTTTATGCCACAACAGCATCTCATAATATCTAGGCTACATTTCACTTAAACGCCAGAGCTTAACTCTGCATGTAAATAAGACTTTTTTTAATTAATGTGAGAGATCGGTACATAATTCTGTTAGTCCTCCCAGTTTATATTAGCTAAAATGCTAACTAGCCAGCCTTTGTTAGCCGTTTGTAGCCAAATGCGGTAATATCGGGACTCCATTACTTAGCGAAGCAACCCACAGTATTTATCCCATTAATTTAATGCCACGTGTGTTCCAAATGAACAATTATTAACCACGTAATGTATGATTTTGTGTATTATTATTTATTATTCTTCCGCCGTTCTTGACTTCCGCTGTTTCTTCTTCTACGCTGGTGAAATGATCCTGGAGCGGCCTGGAGACGTCTGTGACGTATGCTCCGGTGCGGAAGCTTCCTTTGTCACTGAGTTAGCTTAGCATTGAATAGATCAGTGTCGTCCTAAACTATCTAATTCTAACGTTCAGGGTGTTTGTTTTTTTGGACAATAAATTGACAGCCAAGAAAACATGGATGGAATGCAATCGTTCACTCGCCGTCGGAAAGTTGACTTTAGAGTAGACTATTCTGGTTGACTGGCTATGAGTGGCTAACGGCTAACGCTAGCTAGCATTAGCTAGCGCTAGCTGCAGCGCTAGCTGCAGGCTATAAACAAATAAAACGTGACCCAACTCTATTGTTGCTCTCTTCTACAAGCTCACAACGCGAGGCGGTTAAGCCTGTAGATTGTGTTTTATTATCAGGTCAAATAATCCTTCTGGCTGAAGTTACACAAACACTGATTATGCTACATTTAGCACAGTTAGCCCTGTTGCACACGTAATAGGTTCACTTCAACCTCGTGTTGAGCAGTTAATCCTATTTGCTACGTACGTCTACAAAAACCTTCATATTTCAAAGATAACGTGCTTACTGAAGTCTCACAGATGTCACAGTATGGTACGCTCAAGCAGAATTACCCGTATCTTTCGTATTGTTTAATAAACTGCATTTTAATCCGATCAGATGCCATTTTCTGTTGTTTTTCAGCCATGCGACCCCATCGGTTGCGAGGTGTACTGCACTTAGATACATTAATACCTTTTTAAGGAAACGACGACCGATCGGATTAAAATGCTCCTCATTAAATAATACGATCATTACGGGACATTCTGCTGGAGCGTACCCTATGGTGACATCTGTGAGCCTTCACTAAGCAATTTATCTTTGTAATCTGACCGTTTGTGTAGACGTATGTAGCAAATTGGTTAAACTGCTTCACGGTTGGCGCACTGTAGCGTCTTTACATTTAGCCCAATAATGCTTGAGATGCTGTTGTGGCATTATCTTTTTAGAGAGCAATAACTAAAGTTTAAAACATACATAAACCACTTTAGCCCTATGTTATACCAAGGCTATTTGAAAATAGACGATCTACAAGCTCACAACGCATTGCGGTGCGACGCGTTGTGAGCTTGTAGATCTGCTATTTTCAAACATTTTGTACTTTTACTTTTGGTACTTTAAGTACATTTGGATACCAATACTTTTGTACTTTTACTCAAGTACATTTTTTATTCTGGACTTTTACTTGTAACAGAGTGATTCTACATTGCAGAATTGATACTTTACTTTATTATAAAATGTTGGTACTTTTTCCACCACTGTGTAAACGTTTGTGTTCTCATGCCAATAAAGCTTCTTTGAATTGAAGATTGAATTGAAGATTGCTCCCCATGTGGCGGAGTCAGGTCATTGCAGGTTAGAAATTTATTTAAAACTTGAATATCTCAAAAGTACTATTTCAGCATGGCATCATTCTATAAGCCATATCTTCAAAACTGTTGGGTCAATCTCCACAACCAATATATCATTTTGTAGCTATGATCCCCAGCTTTCAAATGAAATGAAAAAATGAAAATGAAAAAAATTGCAATGACTGGCTCCTGGGGAGATTGGGACACAAATGTTTTTTTTGAGAAAAAAAAATATTTCTCAAATTCTTTTTTTCTCAAAAAATTGTTTTTTATCAAATTTTATTTTTCTCAAAACATTTTTTTTTTCTCAAAACTTTTTTTTTCTCTAAATTCTTTTTTGAGAAAAAAAAATGTTTCTCAAATTTTTTTTTCTCAAATTTTTTTTTCTCAATTTTTTTTTCCTCAAAATTTTTTTTTCTCAAAAACTTTTTTTTTCTCAAAAAACTTTTTTTTTCTCAAAAAACTTTTTTTCCTCAAAAAACATTTTTTTTCTCAAAAAAAACATCAGATCGTGGCCACCCTGTACCTCAGGGATTTGTTTTCGACGAATATTTATTCCTATAGACGCAACGCGACGACCTAGAGGGGAGGCCGGCGTAGCCGGCCGACCTTCTAGTTGTTTACAGGCGGTGGAAATTTTAGAGCAGCGTTACGGGAGATGTTTTTATTGAACACGGCGGCGCGACCAGTTATCAGCCTACAGTCATGAAAAGTAAGTAAATGAACGAGCGTTCCTATTGGCAACGAGCTAGGGTCAAAATTGGGGCGAACGGGAACGTCCGAAGCAGTAAAAGAGTTAAACACTATTCATATCGCAGCTACAGTCTGACAAAATACAAAATATATATCCTGGCAGCAAATGTGTTAATGACTTAACCCTTAATATAACACTTTAAACATGAAAATGATTCAAATAGAAGCACACTATACACCAATGTGCCAACAATGGGAAAATACCTGATCGTCTGTAACTCTTAGTGTACACATGGAACCAAATGGACCCTAACTCGTACATTTAATTCATAATGATTTAATTATCTCTCTCCCTCCCTCCCTCCCTTTCTCTCTCTCTCTCTCTCTCTCTCTCTCTCTCTCTCTCTCTAAGGTTGTCTCATGTGAGGAGATCTTAGCTGTTCGTTGACAACATTCTGACTTGGTGAGTTCTGTATGAAATCCATAAAACTCTCCCTCTCCCTGATGATAAACATGTCTTCACAACATGTCTTCTATTTTCACTATGTGAAACAGGCCTTACTGTAACTTGTTCATTCATAAACACACTTTTCCCTTTTCACTACTGGCTCATACTATACCTTACATGACTGTACAAATTACACTGTGCACAAATCTAAAGAGCTCAGACATCATCAACAAGGTTTAGAGCTGGGATCGGGCCCATTCTTTCAGTCCGTGAAATATTAATCATTAAAATGTGTCCCGACCGAGCCTTATATTTCCCACTGCTTTTCCCCCTCTGTCACAGGGCAGCCCGTGTGCCCAATACACACTGAGGACAATGTACACACCTTAACTACAATGTATTTTAATGTGGGCCTGTTTATTGAATCATTAGGATGGAGGTAATAATGGGTGTGGTCTAGGGGTGTAACGATACATTTTAATAGCGATTCGATACATATCACGATACATGGTTGACGATACGATACATGGACGGTATTGATTCATTCATGGCGATACGATACAATTCGATTCAATGATTTAAAATCGATATAGTAACTATTTAGCAAAGAAATTAAATCTGTGTGAAAGGTGTGCATAGTGCAGGTTTTTAAGGGAAACATGTATTATTATGGATATAAGTAAGTAAACACATTAATTATCTGCCAAATACCTGGAAATTGTATATTGACAAACCTGCAACTTGACATAAACCCAGAGATTACACACATTTATCCACAGACCAGTGTAGCTATATGGAAAGGAAAAGTAATGAAACCCTTCCTTTAAATTTTTTCTTCTTAAAAATGCTAAATACAATGCACAAGTAGGCAGTATCGATACAATCGATTCTTTGCACTGCCGATTCGATACGATACAAAATAAAACGATACGATTCAATTTTAGCTGTTTTCATTTCGATATACTTCAATTTTTTAAGTTAAAAACGATATTTCGATACAGTTACTATATCATTACACCCCTAGTGTGGTCACCTATCCTGTGTCTCTCCTATGATAATAAAGAAGGATATTGCAGAAGGGGCGTGTATCAAAATGTGTGGGGGTATGGGGCTGTTAAGTATGACATCATTTTGTAGGCAGAGGAGAATTTCTGCCCCCAGTTTCCGTGAATCTTTTTACTATTTTTACTATTTACACATTTTTCTTCTCTTTGTTGTTGAAAGGAAAGTGTTACAATTATACTTTAGTCGTTATTTTTTTGTCGTTTTTTTAAATAGCGAGGGACAGAAAATGCTCTGGGGGCAGATTCTCCTCTGCCTACAAAATGATGTCACGGCTTAAAAGCCCCATTGCACATGCTCAGTACAATCTGGCCTGCACCTACACTTTGGCTCAGTAGATGGCGGCGTGTGACCATTAAATGGTAGTGTTTGTTTTGTATCACTTTAATTGCCCGCTGGGGACTTGGTCTTCATTTGCTCATAATAATATTCTTATGCCACAAAACAAGTAGGCCTATTTGGTGCTCTAATAGGCACAACTATGTGTTGCATATTCCTTATCCCAAAGTTATAGTTTATCATTTTATATGCAGTGTGATTGTTTAAAAAAGAAATCAGTAGAGACAAACAAATATAATAGATAGGCCTAATAAATTGTGGGTGTTTGTGTCACTTTCACTGTTCCTTATTTACTATGTCAATTAGTCTGTGTTGTGGATGAGAATTTCAAACCTGCAGCTGTTTAGGTGAGTGGAGAGAGAACCAGGAGAGAACCAAACAAACACAACCTCGCTCTACTGAGAACGGATCATATATTTTTTTATCTAGTGCCTCTGCTGGAACACTCCACCATGGCAGCTCCAGTTACACTGGGCATGTGCAATACCCCCGCACATTTTGATACACGGCCCTTCTGCACTATCCTTCTTTATTATAGTGTCTCTCCTGCACTGCTGGGGGCGGTTCCTTGATTAACTTGATTAATATAGTGCCAATCCCGAGAAGACTTGTGAAAAATACTCGAGTATCACATGGTGCCAATCCCGAGTATACTCGTGAAAAGTAATATATTACTGTAACGGCGGATACATTACCGAGAACAATGGCCGGAGGTCCGGAGACGAAATCCGTCGCTGATTTCGCATCATCACGGCTCCACGAGCACAAAATAGTCCCATCCATAACATTGAGGTGGACGGGGGATCTCATCTTTAATGTCCATTATCTCAAAACTACACTTTAGAAGCTAGGATGGAGGCAGATGCTCGCTTATGTTACACAGTTATAAAAGCTCCCGGTCCGCCATTACACAACTCCACGTGGACACGGAACGGTTCCGGCGCACGATCCGATGACGTCAGACCGGAAGTGTTTGCGCTGTGGACTTCTGGCCTTCAAAATAAGATAACGGGGGTGATGCCAACCTGAGACTGGCATCGTGGACTTTATAATCCGTTAATTTCATGGGCACTAAATGAGTTAATGGAAGGTGCCAAGTGCTGTGGAGGAGAGGGGTGTGTCTGAGGTTTCAGAGTAATGTGTTAATTTAGAATTAGAATTATTTAGTTATTCATTTGAAGTTCACCCAAGTTTAAGGTAAAGCATCATGTAGAATGCTTAGGTTACACTTACTATCTGTGGGTTATTTTGGAATTAGCTATGGAAGCATTGGAAGTATTATTACTAATTGCAGTGACTCGCTGCCGGCTGCACAATCATCCTGCAAGTTTCTGCGTGTGGAAAATAGTCAATCTGCAAGCTCACAGCGCGTTGTGGATGCAAGGCGCTGTGAGCTTGTAGATCAGCCGCTTTTGGCACGGAACACGCTTGACGACGGAGTATAAGCCAGGATTTACTTGGTAAAGTGTGTGTTGGACGGGCAAAATAAACGTCCAATTCAAGGGACGTTCAGTAATGGGGAACATGGCACCAACAATCAGCGAGCTCCCTTCAGCACAACAACAACGTTTGGGACGTTCTCCACATTTAGAGTTATGTCTCCATGCCTGTAGCATTAGTATGTGCGAGCAGCACACAGTCACACACACACACACACACACACACACACACACACACACACACACACACACACACACACACACACAGGAGTTGTGCGCTGTGCACATTATCAGAGAGTGCATGATATGTCCGACCCGAATCGACAAAACTGTGTAGTATCAGTGATGTCATCATGCAGATGGTCAGATGGATGGATGGACGGACAGACAGACAGACAGACATTCGCTAAATTAATAGTTAGGTTGTCCCCGAAGCGAAACTTGTCTTCACAGTCTCTTCATACAACAAAACAACACATAACCATATAACAACACAACAAATCACACAGACAGATCATCAGGTCTCCACTATGCACAGAAAACCATCCTAGCGACGGGGCAGTTTGTTTAGCAGTCTTTTAGCAGTTTGTTGTTTAGCAGATTGTTTAGCAGTTTGTTTAGCAGTTTGTTGTTTAGCAGTTTGTTTAGCAGTTTGTTGTTTAGCAGATTGTTTAGCAGTTTGTTGTTTAGCAGATTGTTTAGCAGTTTGTTTAGCAGTTTATTGTTTAGCAGTTTGTTTAGCAGTTTGTTGTTTAGCAGATTGTTTAGCAGTTTGTTTAGTGCAGCGATGGCTGAGGAGACAACACGTAGACATACAGAGCAGGGACGTGCAGAGAATGTCAGAGAGGCAGGGGCTGACATTTCTAAAAGGGCCTTTTGGCGAAAATATTGAAAATAGCAGACCTCCAAGCTCACAATGCCTCGCGCTGCGACCCGCTGTGAGCTTGGAAGTCGGCCATTTTCAGTACTTGATACCACACTAAACTAAGCATCAACAAAGGCAATACTGGAGATGTGGCGTAACAGCATGGATTTCTACACAGAGAGGGCAGTTCTTTCAACATAAGATGCTGCATTCAAGTTCGGGAGAGTTTGGACAAGGCAATTCTCTTGAATGCTGCCTTCAGGTATTGCATGGAAAGAGGACATTTGCATTTCTTTCACCATAGTAAAAACTGCATTCATGGTCTGGAGAGGGCACTTTTTACAGACTGTTAAAAGGACAGGGGCTCAAGCCCCCTTTGATGTCTATGTGCAGGGACGTGCTGGCCATTGGGAGAAGCGGGACAACTCCCGAACGGCCGGTTCATTCCCGGCCGGTCCAGGCCGGCCATTAGTAATAAAATGTCGGCCTTCGTTCCATTTTGGGGGCTGGGCGGCCAACAAAGTAAATCGTCACTGTCGGGCAGAAACCTTGTATCTCCAAGTTTCAAATTTGTAAATTTTTTTCACAAAGCAAAGCCCTGCTTCATCATACAAGGCCGTTGCACAAAAGTAGTGAAAACAGCAGATCTACAAGCACACGACGCCTCGCACCGCGAGGCGTTGTGTGCTTGTAGATCGGCTGTTTTCACTAGTTTAAATCATTTTTTAAATGATAAATACAAAACAAACGGTTTTGGACATACAAGGTTTCCACCAGGCAATGACAAAATATAACTAATGTAATTGGCCCACTGGCTTGTCACTTGTCATGATCTGAAATGGCAAATCTTTGAGTAGCAGCAGCGCTATAGAGAGAGATCTCTCTCTATAGCGCGCAATGAGGGCCTCTACAACTCTTTTTCCCGGGCTGAATTAGGGGCCCAGCACGTCCCTGTCTATGTGTGCACGTGCCTGCTACAGAGGATGGTCAGTGTTATTTATTATTGAGAGTGCTAAGCGTGTGATGGCCTTATTGTTCATATCAGACAGTGTGGGTGTGGGAAGCTTGATGAACTTGGAAGCGATAAGGGTGATACTGTAAAGTGTGTTTCTGTTAGGCATGGCCAGTATGGTGAATAAACAAGGCAGAGCAGTACAACAGAACAGGTTGAATAATGCTTTTGTACAGTAATAACAGAAGATGAGGGGCAACAGATGGTGATCTTAACTTACGGATGACATGAAGTCTTTACTGGAAACGTTGGATAGATGTAATGTGTTGATCAAACCTGTTCTACTGTTTTACCATGAATGAGGAGTGGGTTGAGTCGCTTGAAAGAGCAGCTCTTTTGTTTTGTCCACATTCAACTCTAGGTAGTAGGTAGTCAACTCTAGGTAGTTGTCAGTGTAAAACATTCAACTCTAGGTAGTAGGGATGCGAATCTTGACCACTGAGGCGGCACCTTGATACACTGCCAGCGATACGATATAATTGCGATACATTGAAATCCTGCCGATACGATACATCACGATCCACCCCTGTTCCCGATACGATGCGATACGATTCACGATTCACCACGATTCAAGCCCACATCCCAAAATGTACAAAACATAGCGACTAAAAAATTATGAAATTTAAATTCAAGGCAATTTATTGTTTCACTGTAGTACTAGGCTCTGTCTAACAACCCAACATATAGTATTCTGGGAGAACACAAAGCTGCTGGCTATTGTAGAATTGTTTGATAACTAATCATATAGAAGGCCTTTGTCATTATTAGTATGTCTTCAACTGGGGGTCAGGGACCCCAATCCAGGGTTATTACAGGGGGCCTGCCAAATATTTGTGTGATACAGTAGGCTATAATACCTAGCCTACAGCGAGGGTCCCTGCTTGATCTCTGTCTGAGCTAAGGGGTCCTTGACCTGAAAAACAATAAAGTCCCTCCCTGGTTTGTATATTATATTATATTATATTATATTATATTATATTATATTATATTATATTACATAATATTATATTATATTATATTATATTATATTATATTATATTATATTATAATATTATATTATATTTAATCCAGGATTATGCAATTTTTATAGCCAAAATGTTTTAAAACAGACCGACAAGCTCACAGCGCGTCGCATCCACGACACATTGTGAGCTTGTAGGTCTGCTATTTTAGGTGCGACACCCTTGTACTGCGATGTATAAATTAGGCTTCTTTCCCAGAGCAGAACTAGCAGCAGAGAAAGTGAGAGAGTTGCTTGCATCATTGCATCAACAGGAAAGTTGTAGAACAGTGACAAATACTATAATTGTTTTAAACGCAAGCAGTAGTCCTACAACACCCAGCAACATTGTTGTTGTGTGTGTGCAGTTAATATAGCGCAGAAGATGATCTCAATCAATTGTCCATCGGAGATTCGCTAAGAAACGACTGTTGATTACATATCACTCGATCAGCCTGTGCTACTCTGTGACAACAATCAGCGCAGCGGACTTGGATGTTATAAAGCTAAGTACTGTACTACTAATCTTGCATCTTTTTAACCTGTGGGGGTGCTAGTTTGTCTGTGTTGATTCACTCGCATTTCGCTGCACTGTCTGTCTCCCTGGTTGCCTGCATGCAGAGTGCAGATGTTGTCCGTCTGTCCGAGTCGCAGCTCGCGTTAAAGACTGGCTTTTGGGGAGGGGGCTGAACGGCTGATGATGGTGCATTCATGGCGCCTCGGAAACAGGATAGAATGAAATACTATATGGAAGAACCGATACAACCACAGAATTTACCGATCCAGACACTCACGGTACGATCCATCACAATTTCAGCCGTCTATTGTACCGGTACACACTGAACAGAGGTCGCGCTAGGATTTTTAACAGCCGGTCACCGTGACCGGCATGATAAAAATTTACCGGACATCTGAAGAAAATACCGGACATAATCATTTTAATGCATAAATTACAAGCAGGTGTACAAACAGCCAATAGCAACAGTTAAAGTAGTCTATTAGGCCTACTCACTGCATAGTTGGGACTGAAAACGAATTGAATGAAAAAGTAGGCTAAAAAGAAAGAAAGAAAAAAAAACGCTTCAATCTCGCATAAGGGAATTAATTATTGGACTAATCGCGCAGGCTGTCTGCATGTGGCATACTGCTTTCACAACAAGGTCTTTCTGTCATCATCTTTCATGCCAACAGTAGGCCTTACCATGTCTTGACTTAAGAATATTGAAAAATAGCATTTGCTTCATAAGGAAAGGTTCAAGGTTGATAGATTCATCTGATCTGACCAGCAATGAATCCGATACTCACTGTCGAGTAGTGACACAGACAGACAGTGCGTCCGTGCGCATGTTATGCAACTTTAGGAGAGTTGAAAAGGCTCTTCCTACTGTCTCCACTCCATCTCCTCATAAAGAACTTCAAACAAGTGTATAATGTTTGTTCATATGGGTTGATTGCTGACCGTGCGTGCATTCCTTAAATCCCATGGCTTTATATGCAGTGCGTGTCGCAAACTGACACTGAAATGAGCGAGCGAGAGAGAGAGGGAGAGCGGACGGGCGAGCGAGCGAGCGAGCGAGAGAGAGAGAGAGAGAGAGAGAGAGAGAGAGAGAGGGAGGGCGGGCGAGCGATAGAGAGAGAGAGAGAGAGATATAGAGGCAGCCTGCGCATGAGGAGCAGACGCCGATAATGATAAATGACCATTGTTTTTTCAATCGGTCAGAATGTCCGGGAGGAATTTTATTTTCCGGTCTTGGCCATAAAAAAACGGTCAAAACCGGCAATTACCGGTCTAACGCGATCTGTGACACTGAATGAACCGATTCACTCGTATCGTGCACGTTTGTATCGCGTTTACGATCCGTACCGGTATATCTCCACATCCCTACTAGGTAGTTGTCAGTGCACCACAAATGAGAAATGGTGTTCTGGATGTCTGTAATAGAGTTAATGTCACATGATTTGTAAAGCTTGTTCCAAAATAGCTGATCTACAAGCTACAAGGTGTTGCTATGTGAAGCTTTGTGAGCTTGTAGACTGGATAGTTTCCTGAAAAATGTTGCTACAGTAACAGAATTATTATAGAAAGTATTTGAATAAAAAGTTTGCGACTCGGGTCGCTAAGCACGGCCTGCAAGCAGTTATCAGTTTGCAGTTAAGCGTTATAGTTACACATGAATGCATTCATCTCATATTTACATGTTGATTTTTAGCTCTGACATTCAAGTGCAATATTGATATTTAGTTCTTATTTGGTGCTGAACTGTCAATCTGGCTAAATGTATTAATGTCATTGGCTGTGGGAAGGGTGGGCGTCCGTCCGTCCGTCCGTCCGTCCGTCCGTCCGTCCGCCCGTCCGTCCGTCCGTCCGTCCGTCCGCCCGTCCGTCCGTCCGTCCGTCCTCACACATCAGCTCCCGCTCAGTCCGTCCGTGTCCGCTTGGGCCGCTCGGACGCGGACGGTCCGATCAGCGGCTGTCTCTCGCCTTTGTGCGAGGAGAGAAAACAATTCAGATCATTTGAAGCATTGCCCGTGTCTTGTTCCAGTGAGAAAATAATGATGCTTGCCAGGCCGTTCTAGGTGAATCTATCAATACATCAGCGTGTTGATCTAACAATGGTTTGATAATGATAATGATAATAAATGACGTATGTTTTCACTTGGGTCTCCCCCGCCTCCCCACTCCCCCGCCCATGTTTGGATTTTTAAATGTCAATGTTGTTGTTGTCATCTTTCACCAGATCCATTAGAAGCAGCAGCAAGGAAGACATAAAGATGGGGAACCTCCTATCACGCAAAGTATGTTTATTTACACACCACACTAACTGAAGACCAGAGTTTATGTTTAAATACATGGTAGACATTCACTGTAAGAACAACCTGACTGAACACTGTACATTAAATTAAGATGCGTAAACAACAGCCGCCATTTTACATTGACTTTCTATGGGGGGAGACTGAAGCTTGTCTTTGCTGGGCTGCGCGCATGTCACGCAAACCAGGAAATGTGCGTGCGCGTCACGGCCGCTAAGCCTTATGGTTATGGTATGTTTTTGCTAATTTGGCGATAAAATAGTAATATTGATTATTATTTATTGCTAGAAACGCCAGGATTGTCAACTTTGATTTAAAGGACCTACACCATGAATTTTCACTTTTTCTATTTTAAAACCTTTTTTTGGGGTCCCACTGGCACCTTCTATCCTCACAAAGTCCTATTTCTGTACATTGTGTCTTTCTCTGGTTTTGGGAAGACAGAGATGAAAAGCTTTCCACGGGTTCTCAGAACAGTGCTGTTCTGAGAGTTGATCCGTGTGACGTCACACGGATTCCCGTTTTTTTTTCAGAGTAAAAAAAAAATAAAAAATAAAAAATTGTTTTTTTTTCAAAAAAACTTTTTTTCAAAACTTATTTTTTTTCAAAAAAAAATGTTTTTCAAAAAATGTTTTTTTTTCCAAAACTTTTTTTTTCAAAAAACTTTTTTTTTCAAAAAACTTTTTTTTCAAAAAACTTTTTTCAAAAAACTTTTTTCAAAAAACTTTTTTTTCAAAAAACTTTTTTTTCAAAAAACTTTTTTTTTTCAAAAAACTTTTTTTTTAAAAAAACTTTTTTTTTAAAAAAACTTTTTTTTTAAAAAAACTTTTTTTTTTTTCAAAAAACTTTTTTTTTTTTCAAAAAACTTTTTTTTTCTCTGGAAAACCCCCACTAGATGCGCCCCTGAGCAAACAGAGGCCGTTTTGGTATTGCAGCTGGAGAGCCTCATTATAGTAGAGCTAGAACAAACAAAAAGAATGGTCAGAGTGTTTGTTGAGGGTTAAAACCTGTCTAAAGCTGCATTCACACTGCAGATATATAGTTGAACGTTTAGCTTGGTAATTCAATGTTATCTCAATGGAAACCAGCTTTAAAGCTTCCAAACCTTCGTTTGGTGTGTGTCCTGTATCTTTAAAGCTGGTTTCCATTGAGATAACATTGACCAAGCAATGGAAACCAGCTTTAAAAGATACAGGACACACACCAAACGAAGGTTTGGAAGCTTTAAAGCTGGTTTCCATTGAGATAACATTGACCAAGCAAGCTAAACGTTCAACTATATATCTGCAGTGTGAATGCAGCATAAGACTCAATTTTGAGCATATATTTATACAAAAAATATAGTTTTAAAAGCATGGTGTAGGCCCTTTAAAGACGTCTCCAGACGCCCCAGGGCACCCATTGTGTTAAAGTGTATACTATTCACTAATGTATATAAAGTATGGTTAAGCTTGTGTTCAGTCTCTTCACAACCAACACATTAAAGTTATACCATGTAACTTTTTTTATAAAACAAATCTTAAAATTGTCCTAACTGTTAAATCGCTAATGTTTTAGAACACCCACTCCGTTATTTTCAGCTTCTAAAGCCTTTTCTTTATTTGTTTTCTATGAGCCGTGAGGGGGGGAGAATTTCGCGGCAAAATGACGTCATCTGCATCATCTGTATACGTTGTGTATACGTTGGCCAATCATATCGCGGATCATAAACACATGGTACACTACCGGCCAATCACAGGCGTATCTGCAGTATCTTCAGTATCTTCAGGAAGTAGCCTCCCTCAGCTACAGTGTTTACGATGGTGAAGGATTCTTAACCTCTTAATCCCCAAATCCTGGCCAGAAAATTACGTTCTACCATGCGTTCTACACCTCCACGGATTTGTATAGTCGCGGTGGTTTGCGGCGCCGCTCCGGTGGTCCGCGGCGGTGGTCCGCGAAGACTCCGGGCGAAAAGCGGCCGAAAAAAGCAATACCACTACTGACCACTAGTTTAGCAACTTACACAGTATAGCTTTAAGAGAATGAAGCTGAGATGTTATCATCCTCTGTTTGTACCAGGCCTCAACCTTGGGGCCACTTGAGGAACGCATCTTGAAAACTCTCGATAAGCTCAAAGACTTTGAGTTTGAGATGTTCAAGATTCATTTGCGATGCCCTGAGGTCCTTGAAGGCCTCGATCCAATCCCAAAGAGAAAGAAGGAGGACAGGAGGACCATCGCTTGTCTGATGGTGCGGAGCTACTCCAGTTCAGAAGCTCAGAAGATCATAGCGATCATTCTGAACAACATCCACAGGAATGATCTACTGGACAACCAAGGTAGGAGGAGACAATTAACAATATATTGAAATAATTAGTATATTGTAATTAGACACTGCTGCTAAACTCATTGTGTAATTGGGAGGGGAATGCACAGCTAAGTAATTATCTTGTGTATAAACTAAAACTTGGCTTAGATGATTTTTTAAAGCCAGTCAAGATCTGCATATCTTTTGTCAGTCCTGGCAATACTACTTTTAAAATGGTGACGTCACCTATGCTCCCGAGAAGGCATTCTTGAGTCCTGCAGCTTAGACCTATTTCCAAAACCATTACCAAACAGAATGTGCATGTGCAAGAGAGGGGCTATTTATTTGTGAGGAGTTGTATACAGATAGGGAGAAAGTGTTTATATTGTGATGGGACATATATTAATAGTTACCAATACCCTACCAGTCAAACTTTTGGACACAGCTTCTCACACACATTGAATAGAAGCTGTGTCCAAGCTATTGCACCTGGTTGTCTTTCCTAATTCAGCCTGAAGACAACAATTAATTACATTACTAAAATCAGTGCAATATAATAATAAAGATTAATGTCAGGATAATTACTGCCAGGTAATAGCAGGTTTCTGTTGTCTTTTCTGACACAATAGTTGAAACATCAGATGCATCAGATGCTGCTGACTCATCGATGCCAACCTCATCTTCAACAAGTAGAGACGTCTCTAAAGGTGAGCTGACTCTATGAATAGATGTCTTCAATGAACTGATTAACCACTTGAACCCCAGCATCCATATTCTGGGGGAAACTAGGGATATGAATGATCCACAAAAGATGTGGCCAAATCAAGTTGGGCTCCCATCGACTTTCTATACAGGAGAAACATACCCAGAAAAAAAACTGCTTTAAGTAGGATGTGAGGGGTCTAACTAGGGGTTTGACATGATGCTGAATCCATTGCAAGCATTTGTTTTGCACAAAAAGCATTCCGAGTCCAGTGAAGCAACTCATAAGTTATAGCTAATAGGAGGTACCAACAATCGATCAGCAGAGGGGCGAGTTGATTGAGGCTACACAAGAGTTTTACAAAGAGTATACAAATAACAACATGGGTTGAGCCAAGTTAAACCAATGAAAGCCAATTACTCTGATATGATTTCAATGACACCAAGTCAAGTCAATATGGAAATCTTTTTAAAAGATACACAGAAAAAAATAGATTTTTGACTAGTAGATCGGCTATTTTCACTTCCTGTTTGGCAGTGAAACAACAAAGTTTGACGCTTCACAACTGTCTTGCCGTTTTATGAAAACTCACGCTTTTGATAACTTGTTACAGTTTTACTGCCATATTTATTATTTATGTATTTGTGCTGGTGCCAGCAAATAGTAGCTTAGTAGTAGTAGCTTAGCTTTGCGATGTTATAGAAAATTATCTATGGATGATTTCCGAACCAAATCTTTTTTCAGTGGACACATATACATGTACTGTAGCCAAACTGACAGCATGGGGAAGCCTTATGCAAGGAATGGATGTGAAATGGCCCTCCCCTCTTTACATCGTTCAGAGTGTAGAAATGCATTTTCTAGATCAGGTCCTCAGAGAATAGCCAGGAAGTGAATTGGACATCCATTGATGTTTACGTGTGGTGGACATTTCAAAGCAGCATTACGGGAGATGTTTTTACTGTACACACCCGTGCGACCCCTCATCAGCTTACAGTCATCAAACAAGGTAAAATAACGAGTGTTCGTATTGGCGACATGCCACGTTCAGAATTGGGACGAGTGTTAAAGTTCGAAGCAGTAAAAGAGTTAAGGTCTCTTGTGTACGCTGAACGAGTTTGAGGTGATTCTGCCCATCCTCCAAGGAGGAATTTGTTAAAGTATGACCTGTGAAGATGGCACAATGCTACAATGAATTAAAAACAGCTGACTTGCTGCTGGGTTTAGGTTATGTCTCCAAGAGACTTATGTAAGTCGGGACATAATACAGATGTGTACCAATTTTCATAGGGTTAGGTTTAAGGTAACCCTAACCCTTTGCCAGCAGTAAAAAGATAAATAATAGTGTGCTCCTCTGAAAAAAAATTAATAAGACTCATCTTTTAGTTGCTATTAACCTCATCACCTGCTATTTTGACCCCTATTTAACGACGGTTCACAGATCGCGCACGCTCTTTGATCATGCCCCACCTGTCATTCCTCCCCCACGTAAACAATATAACCAAAATTGCATTCTTCCACCTTCACAACATCGCCCGCCTCCGCCCCTCCCTGACTTTCTCTGCTGCCAAAACCCTCATTCACGCCTTCATCTCATCACGGTTGGATTACTGCAACAGCATACTTTATGGCATCACCACCAAAACCCTCAACAAACTCCAATACGTACAAAACTCAGCCGCCCGCCTACTCACCAGCACCCGCTCCAGAGACCACATCACACCAGTCCCCCATGACCTCCACTGGCTCCCTGTCAATCAACGGATCCACTTCAAACTACTCCTCACCACCTACAAGTCACTGCACAATCTGGCCCCCCCTTACCTCTCCGACCTACTCGAGCCATATGTCCCGACCCATTCGCTCAGGTCCAGTGAGGCTGGCCTCCTCCAGGTCCCCAAGCCCAAGCACCGAACCTGGGGTGACAGGGCCTTTTCTGTGGCCGCCCCCACCCTCTGGAACGACCTCCCTAAACATATCAGAGACGCCCCCTCCATCCCCACCTTTAAAACCGCCCTGAAGACCCACTTATTTACCATCGCCTTTCCCAGCTGGCCTTGTACCTACACTTGTTGTTATTGTTTTTAGCTCTTATTGTATCTTCTTATCCTAGTTTTCTTCCAAATAAAGTTGTTGTTTTTACCTGCCACACACACACACACACACACACACACACACACACACACACACACACACACACACACACACACACACACACACACACACACACACACACACACACACACACACACACACACACACAGTGTTGTAAAGCGACTTTGAGTAATCAGAAAAGCGCTATATAAATTCCAGCTATTATTATTATTATTATGCCATGGTAAGCAACAAAAAACAACTGTCCTCCGTAGCCCATATCGATCGCGTTTGCACGAAGCATGCATGTTGCATAACAAGGAAGTGAATGTGTTGCGTAACAGGATACAGGGAGTTGTTGTCCCGCCCCGTTTCCGGTCCCAGAACATCCGTATCCGGTTTCAACGGGTAGTCCAGACTCTAGGTGGAAAAAATAATGTCAGATCGGTGATCATACTTTAATTGTTTTATAGCGATTAAAGGATATTGAGAACTCATCATACTTTTCATTAGCATAACGGACACAGTCAATGAGTTAAAAAAGGTTGTTGTCCTTGTTGGTGACAACATGTTGTGAGGCTTCAACGTTGATTTGTTTTAAGTGGCGATCGTAATGAAAGATTACATTTCTTCTTTGCTTGTCAGCTGTGCCTCATCCAGAGAAGACCATGGCTTCAGACCAGGTAGGTGTACTCAAAATAAATGTCATTGTAACAACTGTTAGATATTGAAAAACATAATAATACCTGCTACTCATTTCTATAGGGCTCGTCCGTGGGCATATTGGTCGCCAACAAGATGAAACTTGTCGAGTGGTTTGGCTCAGATCAACACATTGTACAGCACGCTCGTGCTGATGGAATTCTTGAGAGAAGAGTTTATACACAACTGAGGAATATAGCACAGCCAGAAGATGTTTTCATTAAACTTATTGACACTGTGACTGATAAAGGAGAGGACATTTCATCTCAGTTCCTAAAACTTCTAAGAAACCCAGAGATTCTCGGCACGTATCCACAACTCAAGGAATGGAATTCTTCTTTTGTGCTGCCAGGTAAAAAAAAAAAAAAAGAAAAAGAAAATGCACAATTCATTGAAAGTATGAAAAGTTTAGATTTTAGTCTCATTTGGTCAGCTATTGCACCTTTTAACATTAAAGACAGACATTAAGAAAATTGAAATGAGTAAGCTTCTCTCTTCTACAGGACCACCTGAACCAAAGATCACAAACAGCCTTTCTATTCCAGGTACAGACCCTCTCTTTTTACAAAATATCCATAATTCCAGATATACCAAAAATCGATACACTTTTGATTTTATTATCATCAACATTGGCCATCTTCTTCAGTTTCAACGTGCTTTATTTAGGAAGCACAATACAAAAGTGTTTCAATATAAACCCCATTATCAAAATAGCTGGGTGTTGCCAGATTTTGAGAGAGGAATAAGCAACAGTCTATGAAAAAAGCCCAAAAGCAGTAAACTATAGGCTACATGAGGACTTTAAACCTATACACTGTCTGTCAGCTATTTGAAAATAGCTGATCCGATCTACAAGCTCACAACCGCATCCGCCATTAATTATAAGCAATTTACAGGAGAAACAAGCCCAACGTGGCTTATAATAATCAGACCTGGCAACACTCACTGCATGTACGTTGTTCCTCCATCACTCTTCTCTGACAGAATCAGAGTTTCTTGTTAACGGTAACTGCATATGTATCCACTCTGCCACAGACTGTGAGACAATCAGTTACTGCACCAGTCTAAAATCAATATGTTTTGAAATTCCTCTTGAGAAATGTACAGTAGAGCTATTTCATCCAGTTCACAGATGTATTATAGCCCATATACATGTCCAAAGATGGAGATAGACCTATACAAACACATAACGCAAATATTTAATTACCTGAGGGATACAATGTCTTTACATTTTAAAACATAGAGGGCTCTATTTTGATTGTCTTAAGAACCAGCTCTTATGCCTTAAGCTAACAATTTTGCTGCCATTTTAAACATAGCTGTAGTAAGCAGCTGCCAAATTGTAATTACCTTTTAACGTGGGCACGTGCACGCATCGTGCACAATCTGTGCGCGACTCATCTAGTAGACTCGGTGACAGCTTACGAATAAAAAAACCCCACTGAAATACGCATATCCGTTGCCACGCTGAATCCCTGCTTATCCGCCAGTGTTACATGAAAAAACATTGAAAAAAGCCACCTTTGCGCTATGGTAACACATGGACACGTTCGCGCACAAAACGCACGATATGTGCGGGGATCATAATCCAGGCGTGTAGAGATTAGATCAAAGTTTCCAAACGCAAAAATCGGATTGAAAAACGAGCTTTCCATCGCCGAGTAGCTTCCTCTTCTTTTACAATGCAAACTAATGGAGGCGGGACTATGACCTAGGCTCAGACCGGATACGGAAAGCTAGATCCGGTCCAGACAGGAAATACGACGTTTTGTGTCTAGCTCGTCGTCCCTTTCACATACACTATGTTTTTTTTCTTTTAATTCCTAAAAAAAAAAAAAAAAAAAAAAAACATTTAAACTAGCGCCTGTATGAGACATTTATTTCATTTAAACTAGCAGCATAGCACATGTGTATTAGCTCAAATTAATGTTTTGTTTAGAAACAAGCTGCACAAGTCAGGCAATGTGTTTGGAGCGGCCAGCGGCCCTGGTTGATAAGAGTATGGTATTTAAAATGTAAACTTTAGGCATTTATCAGACACTCTTAATCCAGAGAGACTTACAGTAAACAAGGACAGGACCAGGTCAAATTATATAAATAGTAATCTATGATCATAGGTAACCTTTTTTAGGATATTTGGGAACAATCATGATTAATTAACAGCAATCATAGAAAGAGCCTCTGCAGAAATCGATCTCTACTGTGCTTATAGCCTCCATTTACTGTTCCTAATAGCAGGGACTCCAGTGTTGCATCTTGAACTATTCAACAATGACACATACTGAAAAAAAGGTTTTACATTTATTTCGTAATTGGTAAACTCTGGGTTACTTTCTCTGTGCAAGGCTGTTAAACATGGAATTACTTTGTTCACTACAGGTCTGTTGGTGAAATCATCAGGGCGTCTCATTACTGACTATGAAGAGCAGCTTCAAGACAACATGGCCGATACATATCTGAGTGTAAAATTGGGTAAAAAGCTTGAGGTCATGTTTGAAAACATCTTCATCTGGCTCTACAATGTAAACATCAATGTCACAGACATCCACAGACAACATGAGGTCAGACAGATGGAGATGAAGACAGCAGGAGAGCAAAAAGCAATCCAACCCAGTGAAATCTTCAAAGACCCTTCAGGAAGAAACAGAAGAACAGTGCTGACCGTTGGCTGTGCAGGAATTGGCAAAACCTTCCTTCTACACAAATATTTATTTGACTGGGCCAACAAATGTTTTCCCCAAGATCCACACCTCGTGTTCCCGTTCAAGTTCCGCCAGTTAAATCTGCTCAAGGGAGAAAACTTTACTTTGGCACAGCTGATTCACAGATGCATCAAGGAAACCAGATTCATTGAGGAAGAAGCTCTTAATGACATCTTCAATGAATTGCAGAAGTCAGGAAACTACAACAAGAGCCCCTTCAAAGTCATGTTTGCTATGGATGGCTACGATGAAATGAATTTCCTGCTCGATTTCAAAACCGATTTCGGCATCATGAATGTGACCGATTCTTACCCAGTGGAAGTGTTGCTCGTAAGCCTCATCAAGGGGGACCTGCTCCCCTCTGCTCACCTCTGGATAACCTCACGACCTGTAGCAGCCAATCTGATCCCTCTGGACTATGTTAACAAGATGACAGAAGTCCGAGGGTTCATCAAAGATGACCAGAAGAAAGAGTACTTCATGAAGAACATCAGTGATAAAAACCAGGCCAGCTCAATCTACTCCCACATCAAGGAGTCAAATATCCTCCACACGATGTGTGAAATCCCTGTCTTCTGTTGGATCACTGCTAGCGTTCTGCAGAACATGAAGATGAGCATCAAGTTGCCCAAAACCCTGGTTGAGATGTACTGCCACTTCCTGATGGGTGAGATCCTGCGGGAGAAGATGAAGAATCCTGGACTAGACGAGGCAGACAAAGATAAGATTATAAAGGATGCAGGAGAAGTTCTTCTGAAGCTGGGCAGGCTGGCGTTTGACCAACTGGACAAAGGCAACATCATTTTCTACGAGAAAGACCTGAAGGCGTGTGGTCTTGATGTGAAGAAGGACTTGCAGAACTTAGGATTTTGCACAAAGTTCTTCAAAGAAGACGACGTGTTCTTCCTCCAGACGGTCTACTGCTTTGTTCATCTGAGCATCCAGGAGTTTCTGGCTGCAGTCTACCTGTTCCACTGTTTCACCCAGAGGAACATGGAGGTCCTGAATTCCTTCCTGATTGATGAGGAGGAGGAGGATGAAGAATACAGTGACTTGTCCCTGTCTGACTTCCTGAAGGCTGTTATGAACAAAAACGTGAAGAGTGAGAGTGGACACCTGGACCTGTTTGTCCGTTTCCTTCATGGTCTCTCACTGCAGTCCAACCAGAGTCTGTTAGCAGGTCTTCTGGGTCAGACACAAAGCAGTCCAGAGAGCATCCAGGAAGTCATCAACAACCTGAAGAAGATGAATAATCCTGATGCCTCTCCTGACAGATGTATCAACATCTTCCACTGTCTGATGGAGATGCAGGACCCCTCAGTAAGTCAGGGGATCCAACAGTACCTGGAGTCAGAGAACACATCAGGGAAGAAACTCTCTTGGCCTCAGTGTTCAGCTCTGGCCTCCATTCTGCTGTCGTCAGAGAAGGTTCTGGAGGAGTTGGACCTGGACAAATACAACACAGTCTATGGGGGGCGATGGAGACTGATCCCAGCCGTGAGGAACTGCACAACAGCCAGGTTAGTCATGTGAATATCAACATGTTAGAGCACATTCAGTCATTTACTCCTTTTATTCATTAATGAATTTTAAAAATACCATGAAAACCGTGTGTGTGTGTGTGTGTGTGTGTGTGTGCGTGTGTGCGTGTGTGCGTGTGTGCGTGCGTGCGTGCGTGTTGTGTATATGCACGCATGCAGTGTTTTTACTTTGCTTGTCTTTGACTTGTAAGGGTCCATTTGGTTCCATTTGTACACTCTCAGACCTGTAAGGGTCCATTTGGTTCCATTTGTACACTCTCAGAGTTACAGAGCTGTAAGGGTCCGTTTGGTTCCATTTGTACACTATCAGAGTTACAGAGCTGTAAGGGTCCATTTGGTTTTATTTGTACACTCTCAGAGTTACAGACCCGTAAGGGTTCATGTGGTTCCATTTGTACACTCTCAGAGTTACAGAGCTGTAAGGGTCCATTTGGTTCCATTTGTACACTCTCAGAGTTACAGAGCTGTAAGGGTCCATTTGGTTCTATTTGTACACTCTCAGAGTTACAGAGCCGTAAGGGTCCATTTGGTTCTATTTGTACACTCTCAGAGTTACAGACATGTAAGGGTCCATTTGGTTTCATTTGTACACTCTCAGAGTTACAGAGCTGTAAGGGTCCATTTGGTTCCATTTGTACCCTCTCAGACCTGTAAGGGTGATTGGAGGAAAACAAATCTCCCTGCTTAATGATTTTATACCAGGCTCACTGTAACTATTTAGATTAGATGGTGTGAGCTTGTACCAGTAGATCGGCCATATTTCCAAAATAGCCAATGAACAGAATACAGTGGTCATTTAGTCAAATTGTGATGCGATATAACTGTGTTTTTGCGAGCGTCTGTGCGTGCATGTGTAAATAGAACATGGTACCACACAGAACAAGAAGTCAAGTTCTCTCTGTATTTATAAGTGTCCTCATCAGATATTCTACAATGAAAACAAAATATTCCAAATGAGAACTAGATCATACCATTAGTGGAGGGGTGTACAGAGGATGGTCTTTTAAACAATGAGCTTGGTCATTACTTATTAGATTTCCACGTTACTTAATTCATACATTTAAGTTCCATGTTGTAGATTAGAGACAACTTTATGTCTGTCTTCCACTTCTCTGTTCTCTGTTCTTACTGACATCCTGTTAATGTCTGGAGAACGAGATAGAAGATCTCTTAGCTGCCTTTCACAGCTAAGGTTTACGTAAAACGTTCCGATCAAGGACCAAATGTTACCATTGTTGCATTTTGCATTTGGTCTAGTTAAGGTTCACACAGGACTTTGTTAAGCAAACCAAAATATGTAAACAAAATGTGATCCTACATCTATAGACAGAATATTTCTTCACTTCACTGCTATAGAGTTGAGTAATAGCATCATGTTGTGATCGTTTTTATTATTTAATGTTTGTGTTCCAATCAAATGACAACAGTGGAAAGTTATGAACACATTTCAATTAAATGTGTGTTAATCACGGCCGTTATTAGCTTAGGCAGAAAAGTAGCTAGAGTTCTCAATTTCGGCCCGAACCCGACCCTACCCGACCCGACCCGACATTTTCGGGCCGGGCCGGGCTCAAAATGTATGCTAATTAGTCGCGTCGGGCCGAGCCTCGGGTTCAGTAAAAAAAAAGAGAAAAAAAAATATCTATACTATAATTTTGCGAATGTCTGAGTGAGTGAGTGTCTGTCTGTCTGTCTGTCTGTCTGTCTGTCTGTCTGTCACAGCGTTTCTCCTCGGTGGCTGGAGCAATTGATCTGAAATCGCATCACCATCAGCATATGAACACACCTGACATAACTGTGAAGCCCGTTTGTCACTTTCACAAATCGTATGCTGTATAATAGCATTTTTATGGTGTATCTATATCTATTTAGCCTACAGTACCTTTTGTGACCACACATGTTAAGGGAGGGGCGCTGTTGTTCAGGCCATGCACAATCACACACAAACCCACACACACACACACGGGGGGGGGGGGGGGAGTGTGGTGTGGGCAGGCGGGCAGGCGGGCGGGCAAGCGGGGGGGGGGGGGGGGGGGGGGGGGTTTGGGGGGTTCTGGACCTGTTACAGATGTTGTCCAAAAATCATGCAGATCGATACACAGTATCTCTGTAGCCGAGGGCGCTGTTGTTCAGGCCATGCACAATCACACACAAACCCACACACACACACACACACACACACGGGGAGGGGGGGGAGTGTGGTGTGGGCAGGCGGGCGGGCAAGCGGGGGGGGGGGGGGGGGTTCTGGCCCTGTTACAGATGCCAAAAATCATGCAGATCGGTACACAGTATCTCTGTAGCCGTTAAATGGAACGGGTATTTCTTACATTGATGCTCCTACATATTAGCATGCAAGCACCAGTTAAAGTTACTTTCCATCCCTCATATACTGTGTGCACAGTGCACATCCCATAACCCACACACTGCACATCATTTCGGAGCTCATATCTTTGAACGGGTAAGGGCTAGTTTAATAAAGATAAAGAACATGGCGCTGACTGGCGTTTCACTCGCTTATTTACTATGTGACCGTGCGAGCACTCGGAGCAGCACACCACTGGCAGCAGAGGAGGCAGAGTAGAGTGAGTGAGAGACAGAGAGCCGCAGTCAGTGATGCTGGCAGCATGTTGCTAATAATAGCAGGCTGGTGTTGCGCACCAAAACACCATTCAATCTGCAAACCCACTGAAGTCTGCTTTGCATCACGATCTGACTTGTTTAGAACTTGCAGATCAGTGCATCTCTTATCCAGGCCAGCCAGGCCCAGGGTCATAAATCAGCAACAGCAGCAGCTATACGATGGTGGGGTTACAACAGGTCGACTCCTAATTTGTCTGAAACGAAACGAAAGAAAGTGGAGGAGAGAGAGACTCACTGAGAGTTGAGTGACAGAGACGGCACATGCAGCAGAGCAGACAGATGCATGCGTTGCACCGTGTGAACAAGATGAGGAGGATTAAGGATTAAACTTTTCTTCATGAGAGAACATGCTAACATTGCCGAACCAAAAGTGGAAAGGTAGGCTAATCTCACTCTCTCAGCCTACTACTCGCTATAATAACACATGGTACGGTCACCGCGGTGGCGGCGTGGCGCCACCTGGAGGCGTTTTTAAATGTGTTTATTTTCCTTCACTCGGGCTTTTTAGGGCTTCGGGCTTAAAATGATGAAACTAGTTAGGGTCGGGCCGGGCCTCGGGCCGACCCTGACGGGCTCAGTTAGGGCCGGGCCTTAATTTTCAGGCCCGTTGAGAACTCTAAAAGTAGCCCACACACACACACACACACACACACACACACACACACACACACACACACACACACACACACACACACACACACACACACACACACACACACACACACACACACACACACACACACACACACACACACACACACTCATGTAATGCAGCACCACAGTGAACCTCCTTGACAGAGAACATGGTCTGTTCTGTTTTGATCATCTCTGATTTTACATTTAATCTGTCATTACAGACTTGTTGGCTGTGACCTCCAAAAGGAAGACATTGAGGTTGTGGCTTCAGCTCTCAGTTCTAATCCATCACATCTACGACACCTGGACTTAAGTTACAATGACCTGGCCGGGCTGGACCTGGAGTCGCTCAAAGCTGCACTCAACAGTCCACATTGTAAACTGGAAACTCTACGGTCAGATTCATTCACAATACTTATTTTCACCAGTGATTTATTATGTGATTATACTGTGAATACTTTGGTGGTGTTTTATTTGAAGAGTGATTGGCGACCGTCAGCCACACACACACACACACACACACACACACACACACACACACACACACGCACACACACACACACACACACACACACACACACACACACACACACACACACACACACACACACACACACACACACACACATACAGAGAGTGGCGACCGTCAGTCTTAAGTTTCGAGACCTCTGTGGGGGTCCCGACCCGCAGATTGCCTGCCACGTCTCGCCTCACAGAAAAACATTTACATTACATTTTCAGACAGCCATTTGGACCATCCCCCTTGCCATTATGGCGTTTTACTGGCTTTCTGAAAATGTAATATGCATATTTTTTTACTTAAAGGGGAAGACCACCCATTTTCAATATTGAACTGCTTCATTAATATACCTTAGAGGAGTTGTGTGGAAATAGAAAAAAGTCCCCCCCCCCCCCTTCTGTGTTGCCTAGAACTGGAGGATTGATTTGGGGGTTTGTATTGCAAAGTACAATGTGATGACATCACACCATTATACTTTACAATACAAACCCCCAAATCAATCCTCCAGTTCTAGGCAACACAGAAGGGGGGGGGGACTTTTTTTCTATTTCCACACAACTCTTCTAAGGTATATAAATGACATATTTCAATATTGAAAATGGGTGGTCTTCCCCTTTAAGTAAAAGAACCAATACCACAATGCTTTAATACTGTTTGTAATGTTACTAGTAACGGTGCTGCATTCACAATTTGTACTTGAGTAAAAGCACCAAAGTATTTATTAAGTAACCAAAGTTACTCAACATGCAAGTGTAACAAGTGTTACACGTTTAATAATGTGTATAAATATTTCAAAAATAGCAGATCTACAAGCTTGTTGTGAGCTAGTAGATCGGCAGTTTATTTTCATTTCTTTCCATAGCCACAGTATACTGTAATGAAATAAGTGACTAGTGTATATTTTGAAATAATAATCTAAATCTGCAAAGTAAATACAAATTAATTTCTGTTCAAATAATGTATTTAGTCAAGTGATGCTATTTTAACATGTGCGTTTGTATACGCGTGCGTGTGTGCGTGTGTGCGTGCGTGTGTGTGTGTGTGTGTGTGTGTGTGTGTGTGTGTGTGTGTGTGTGTGTGTGTGTGTGTGTGCGTGCATGAGTGTGTGCGTCAATAGAACATAGTACGACACAGAACAAGAAGTCAAGTTCTCTCTATTTATAAGTGTCCTCATCAGATATTCTACAATGAAAACAAACTATTTCAAATGAGAAATGGATCATACCATTAGTGGAGGGGTGTACAGAGGATGGTCTTTAAACAATGAGCTTGGTCATTACTTAATAGGCGCCGTACAGACATTTGCATGAATCATCTTCTCCGTATCGTCTGAGAATGGCCACTGGGGGCGCCGTACTAATGCATTGTCAATGGAAGGTTGTTTGGTGTTTTGTCGTTGCCGTGTCTCTTGGCCAAAAGACAGGCTGTGGTTGAGCTTGAGACAAGGCAACGACAAAACACCAAACAACCTTCCATTGACAATGCATTAGTACGGCGCACCCAGTGGCCATTCTCAGACGATACGGAGAAGATGTTTCACGCATATGTGTGAGTCCAGCCTTATAGGTTTACAAGTTACTTAATACATAAATATAATTCCATGCTGTAGTTTAGAGACAACTTTCCATCTGTCTTCCACTTCTCTGTTCTCTGTTCTTACTGACATCCTGTTAATGTCTGGAGAACGAGATAGAAGATCTCTTAGCTGCCTTTCACACCCAAGGTTTACGATCAAGGACCAAATGTTTACATTGTTGCATTTTGCATTTGGTCTGGTTAACGTTGACCAAAATATGTAAACAAAATGTGGTCGTACATCTATAGACAGAACATTTCTTCACTTCACTGCTATAGAGTGGAGCAACAGCAGTGTGTTGTGATTGTTTTTATTATTTAATGTTTGTGTTCCAATCAAATGACAACAGTGGAAAGTTATGTGCACATTTCAATTAAATGTGTGTTAATCACGGTCGTTATTAGCTTAGCCAGAAAAGTAGCCAAAACAAACACTCATTTCATGCAGCACAACAGTGAACCTCCTTGACAGAGAACATGGTCTGATCTGTTTTGATCATCTCTGATTTTACATTTAATCTGTCATTACAGACTTGTTGGCTGTGGCCTCCAAAAGGAACACATTGAGGTTGTGGCTTCAGCTCTCAGTTCTAATCCATCACATCTACGACACCTGGACTTAAGTTACAACAACCTGCTGGACCTGGAGCCGCTCAAAGCTGCACTCAACAGTCCACATTGTAAACTGGAAACTCTACGGTCAGATTCATTCACAATATTTATTTTCACCAGTGATTTATTATGTGATTATACTGTGAATACTGTGGTGATGATTTGTCTTTTAGTGGTGAAAATGTAATCTAATTTATTTTACTTAAAGGTGGGCTGACACGGCCAAAACAACTAATTAAGGCTATCAAATTAGCATAATTTTTTGATGATGTCAAGTACCCCCATGTTAAATTACCCAATCAAATTAATTTATTGTAGTAACTGAATTAAATTAATTTGATTGGGTAATATGATGGGAGGGGGCGGAGTTGAGCGCTGAGCATTATCTAGTGAAACAACCCCAACAGAACTGTGCGAGGAGGAGAAAATGCGACAATTCATAAAACAAATTTTAAAACAAGCAGTTCTAGGGGTAAATATTTTATATAATCTGCTATGGAATCCCCCCTAACCGCGTACAAAGTACAAGTCTTCTACCAAAAAGGTGTCAGAGATTAGAACGAGGGTCCAACGCTCTCCTCCTCGGCAGCACAGAGCATTTTTTAGCAGCCATCTCTGCTAAAAAGTGCTCCAGTGCTTCACCGGAGCTCCGGAGGACTGAAGTCTGTGGCTCATACACTCCCTGTGTGTTGCCTGTGTGTGTGTGTGTGTGTGTGTGTGTGTGTGTGTGTGTGTGTGTGTGTGTGTGTGTGTGTGGACTTCCAAGATGGCGCCGTGGCATGGCGACACGTTGAGAGCTGCTCTTGCCTTGTTGCTGGTTTTTATGTTGTATGTCACTGTTTTTGCACGTAATGCGTCCTGTACGATGACCTACGATCGCCAGACGTTACTGGACTTGAGATTTGTTGCCTCGGACGTTTTCAGACCGGATTTGCCGGGAGAACTGTATAACAACAACAGCAGCACGGTTCCACCATGGCGTGGCCATAGGAGGAAGAGAGGGAAGCGAGGGGGTTCACTAGTGAAGCTACGTGGACGCCCTTCGCGACCACCCATCCCCAGCATACTGTTGGCAAACGTCCAAGCGATCGACAACAAGATGGACGACCTCCGAACCCGGCTACGCGTTGAAAGGGATATAAAGAACTGCTGTGTGCTCTGTTTCACGGAGACGTGGCTGAAGGCTGACGTTCCTGACAGGGCGGTACAGCTAGATGGCTTCTCTGTGTTCCGCACGGACCGTTCGATGGCAAACACGGGGAAGACGAAAGCGGGCGGTGTTCTGTTTTACATCAACGACTCTTGGTGCACTAATGTGGATATAGTCTCACACCACTGCTCGTCGGTGCTGGAGCACTTAACACTACGGTGCAGACCGTTTTACCTACCCAGAGAATTTCCTTGTGTGTTGCTGACGGCTGTATACATCCCACCAGAAGTGAATGCATCCGAAGCTATGGACGAGCTAAGCGATGTCATTTGTAAGCAGGAAAATAAGCACCCGGAAGCCATTTCAATCGTGGCGGGGGACTTTAACCACTGCAACTTGAAATCGGTGTTGCCGCACTTCTACCAGCACGTTAAGTGCCCAACAAGGAAGGTAAGGACGCTGGATCACTGTTATTCCACCATCAAGGATGCCTACAAAGCGGTCCAACGGCCCCACTTTGGGAGATCTGACCACCATGCGGTGCTACTACTACCTGCCTACAAGCAGAGAATGAAGAGCGACCAACCCAGGGTGAGGTCTGTACAGTGCTGGTCCACAGATAATGTATCTAAACTCCAGGGCTGCTTTGAATCGACAGAATGGTCCATCTTCAAAGACTCAGCCACAAGTTTGGATAACTATGCTGACACTGTCACCAGCTATGTTAAATTCTGTGTGGATAATTGCATCCCAGCGCGAACCGTTCGCTCCTATCCCAACGAGAAGCCGTGGATGAACCAGGATACTCGTCTGAAGTTGAGGGAGCGCCGAGCCGCTTTTCAATCTGGGGACGAGGAACGGTACAAAAAATCCAGATACGACCTGAGGAGGGCGATCAGAGACGCTAAGAGACAATATAGGGACAAACTGGAGAACAACTATAGTGGCTGTGACGCACGGCGTATGTGGAGAGGGCTGCAGGCGATTACGGATTACAAACCGAAGCCGGCTGTTATTAACACCTCGGACTCTCTACCGGACGAATTGAATAACTTTTTCGCCCGCTTTGAATCTCACAACACGGACCCAGTTACACCGGTGCGGGGTACACCCGGTGCGGTGGAGCTGCAGGTGACACAACGAGATGTGAGTAAAACTTTTAAAAGCGTTGGGACTCATAAGGCGGCCGGTCCTGATGGGATTGCCTCACGTGTCCTTAAGTTGTGTTTTGACCAGCTTTCGGGAGTCTTTACTGACATTTTCAATATGTCCCTGTCATTGTGTGTGGTACCGTTGTGTTTCAAGGAAACCATAATTGTACCCATAGCAAAGAAAAAACCTGTCACCTGTCTTAATGATTATCGCCCTGTGGCTTTGACCTCTGTTCTTATGAAGTGTCTGGAAAAAATGGTTATATCACATATAACGCACATTATCCCTGCCAATACTGATCCATTACAGTTTGCATACTGTGCTAATAGATCAGTCGATGATGCTATTTCTCTCGCACTACACATTGCCTTGAAACATCTGGAGAATAAGAACTCTTATGTCAGACTACTCTTCATAGATTATAGCTCTGCCTTTAACACGATTGTACCATCTAAGCTTGTGTTGAAACTCAGGGGTCTTGGTCTGGGCAGTAGTATCTGCAACTGGCTGTTTGACTTTTTGACAGGCAGGCCACAATCTGTACGAATAGGGAACAAGCATTCATCTAAGATATTGACCAGGACTGGAGCGCCCCAGGGCTGTTGCCTCAGTCCCTTGTTGTATAGTCTGTTCACCTATGACTGTGTTGCCAGGTGTGGAAATAATTCTATTCTCAAATTTGCAGATGACACCACGGTTATAGGACTAATATCCAACGATGATGAGAGGGCCTATAGGAGGGAAATTGAAGAGCTAACCCTATGGTGCCAGAATAACAATCCCTCTCTAAATGTTAGTAAAACAAAAGAGATCATCGTTGACTTTAGGAAATCTGAAGTCAATCACAGTCCCGTAACCATAAATGGTTCACCTGTAGACATAGTGGACAGTTTCAAATTCCTGGGTGTTCACATAACAAACTCACTCACATGGTCTCAAAACAGCGAAGGTATCCTTAAGAAAGCGCAGCAGCGATTGTACTTTCTGCGGCGCCTCAGGAGATTTGGCCTAAGCACCAAGGCTCTTGTTAATTTCTATCGCTGTACCATAGAAAGTGTATTGACAGGATGCATAACAGTGTGGTTTGGTAACGTGACTGCTCAAGACAGTAAACAGTTACAGAGAATTGTGAAGAGAGCTGCCAAAATCATTGGCACAGAATTACCACAGCTACACACAATCTATAACACACGCTGTAAGAAAAAGACAGAGAACATCTTAAAGGACAGCTGTCATCCCGCCCATTCCCTGTTCTATCTCCTCCCTTCAAAAAAACGTTACCAGAGCATCAAATCTCACACCACCCGTTTCAGTAATAGTTTTTATGCTCAAGCAATCAGGTTGCTTAACGAAGAGATGGAAGCGAGACGTAGGTAGTCATGTGCAATACGCAGTTTTTAAACTGTACACTGTCACACTGTATGGTTGTTTTGTTGTTTTTTGGGTTGTCCTGGGTGACCTGTTGTTGTCGTATTGTTTTGTGTGCAATAAGGCTGAGAGTGCTCTTGGCACAAGCATTTCATTGTTTGTCTGTACTTGTATGGATACGCATTTGACTAATAAACCGAACCTGAACCTGAACCTGAACAATAGCTCTTGAAAATAGCCGTGCGGTGCGGCGCTACCAGCTAACAACAACGCATCACGTTGTGCGCGGCACCGCATCACGGACGAAGTATACATTCACTAATAACTGATACGGCCCCGCCTCCTTTTCAGACCGTTTGAAGAAAGACCACGTCAAGGTCAAGGTCAAGGTCAAGGTATACTTTATTTGTCCACAAGGGAAATTTGTCTTGGGCTTTCACCCCTGCTACAGCCACACACAAAACATCAGTAACAAAACAGTAGAAACATACATTACATTGTGCACAGTGATTAATTAATACTCTCAGTCAGTGCTGTTTCAGAGCGTCGTTCAACAATCCAATGGACACGGGTACAAATGATTTTTTAAACCTAATGTACTTCCATACAGGTTCACTGTACCTTCTTCCCGAAGGTAGAAGTACAAACTTCCCATGTAGCACATGGGTCGCATCACCAATTATTTTCTGAGCCTGCCTTAGTGCCGCCTGCTCGTAAATAGACTGCAGAGAGGGGAGTTGTCTTCACTCCTATAATCTTCCCTGCAGTCTGAACCAATCTCAACAATTTGGACCTCAGTTGCACTGAGAGATTACCGAACCAAACTGTAATACCAAATCTAACCAGGCTCTCCAAGACTGCCCGATAGAACACTAACATAAACTTTTGGTCAACACCGTGAACCCTCAGACGGCGGAGGAAGTGTAGTCTTTGCTGTAGTTTACTACAGAGGCTGTCCACATGTGTATTCCATGTTAGTGAATTGTCAATAGAAATGCCCAAGTATTTATATGAGGAAACCTGTGAGATGGCTGAGTCATGAATGACCACAGGCCTGTGGTCACCAACGCTCATAGGATCGAACACCATCTCCTGTGTCTTCATAACATTGAGAACAAGGTAGTTGTCATCACACCAACTGACAAACCTCTGTACCTCTTGAAAATACTCAGCTAGATCCTTATCCTTATCCAGTAGTGCTAAGATGGCAGTATCATCTGAGAATTTAATAATGTAATTATTCGGGTTCTCACTTCTACACTCATTTGTGTACAAAGTGAAAAGGACAGGTGAGCTAACGCAGCCCTGAGGTGCTCCAGTACTTAAGGTTCTGGGCTCTGACAAAATACCATTCACACTGACCCTTTGAGTGCGTTCAGTTAGAAAGGAATAATACCACCTGATAATAAGAGGATGGACATTAAGGTCCTTTAACCTCTTAATTAAGAGATGTGGCTGTATTGTATTAAACGCTGAGCTGAAATCTACAAGAAGAAGGCGTGCATAAGCTTTGTTCTTTTTGTCTTTGTCTAAGTGTTTCAAAAGAAAATAATCCAAGGCCAAAACGGCATCCTCTATACCCCTGTTACTCCTGTATGCAAACTGAAACGTATCTAATGAACAACCCACCGCTGCCTTCAACAAACTGATAATGATTTTCTCAAAACACTTCATAATTACTGAAGTCAGAGCGACTGGGCGGTAGTCATTATTTTCCTTGCAGCATGCCTTTTTGGGGACAGGGATTATAATGGAGTCTTTCCAGGTGGATGGAACAGTACATGAGTCCAGTGACTTTTGGTAGATGGGACACCAAGCCTCTGCCAGTTCCTGGCTGCATGAATGCAGCAACCGGCCACATATCCCATCCGGACCTGAGGCCTTCCGGGGACATGTGCGAGAAAACATCCTCTGGACTTCATGCTGATCCACAGTGATTCCCAGATCGCTGTGTGCGGGTACAGACTCGAGGGCAGCTTTTTGTTCCTGCAAGAAGTCAGCTGTTCCAAACCTTGCATAAAAGTTGTTTAGTTCATCTGCCTTTTCTTTTTCATTTGAAACACTGAGGCCCTTCTTAGCTGGAGCCATGTTAGTCATGGCCTTCATAGAATCCCACATTTTTTTGGAATTAGAGGAGGAGCAGTAGGCCTCAAACTTCTCTTTTTCCTTCCTTTTTGCATCCTCTATTTTTTTGTTGATCTCCTTTTGAATATTCCTCACAGTTAACAAGTCCCCACACTTAAAAGCCTGTTGTTTCTTAACTATGGCCTCTTTAATTTCCCTCGAGATATAGGGTTTATTATTTGGGTACATAGTTATTGTTTTCTTAGTCAAAACATTATCTTTACAGAATTTGATATATTCTGTTATGGTATCTGTAGCCTCTTCCAGGTCTAAGCTATGGAAGAGGCTCCAGTCAGTGCAACAAAAGCATCCCTTTAGCGTTTCGATGCCGTCATTATTCCACACATGAATAGTTTTGACTTGTGGTTTGCTAGTTTTAAGCAATGACTTGTATGTGGGAATTAAGTGAACAACATTGTGATCGGACATGGCGAATGGGGGTTTAGACTTGGCTAAAGGAGGTTTAGCCTCAGCAGCATAGGCATTCTTAACATTGCCATAACATTTATCTAAGATATTATTACCCCTTGTCTTACAATCGACATACTGCTGAAATCCAGGTAGCACAGATTCAAGTTTACAGTGGTTCACATCACCCAAGACAAAACACGGAGCTTCGGGAGTACGTTTCAATTGTCTGTGAACACAGTCTGCTACGGCGGTGGCTGCCCGGGCGGCATTCGCACTTGGAGCAATGTAGACTGCACACAACACAATATTGCCAAATTCGCGAGGCAAATAAAACGGTCGCATGCTCAGACACAGTAACTCTATGTCCTGGGTGCACAACGACTCCCTCACGGTGAATTGGGAACACCACTTGTTATTAATATAAACGGCGATCCCTCCTGCTTGGCTCTTCGCCGAGTCAGCGGTCCTGTCAGCGCGCACCAGTGTGAATCCCTCCAGGGAAACAAGCGCGTCAGGCACCGTCTCATCCAACCAGGTCTCGGTGATCACTTGCAGGCACGCCTCCCGGAACTCGTGTTGATATCTGGTGTTAAAGCGTAATGTATCTGCCTTATTCCTCAATGCCCGGGCGTTACAGAGAATCATGGATGGTAGAGGTGGTCTATGCATCCTTCTCCGTAGTCGCAGTTTCACCCCTCCGCGTCTCCCCCTCTTCCTCGTTCGCTTGCTGTCTCCGCCGCTCCTCGGTGGCCTTGCCAACAGTTCTCTTGGAAGCACGGGGGCCAGAGTATTACTGGCAGCGGGTCGAAGCAGCAGGAGCTGGTCATGGGTGTAGCGCAGGTACGACACCGGTGTTGTTGTCGGCGTCGAGTCCTGACACGCCGGCGAGAAGCATTCCGCTAGGATATCCCGAAGGATTATTAAAAACAGCCATCTCAGTGGCACCATCGTAAGGTATCAGTCAAACACAGTCAGTGCACATAAAACACACTAAAGACACAGACTGACATAACAATAAAGACTATAAAAGAGGCTAGTAGCAGGAGCAGCCCGGGTCGCAACAGTGCTTGCGCCACCGGCCAGGTCAAGGAACAAAAACACGTGACCTACTGTATCATAATGTTACATTTTGGGGCTTGTCACCACAACTTTAAGTACAAGTAGCAATATCACAATGCTGTAATAGACTTAGTAATGTTACTAGTAAAAGTAATGCATTCACTATTTTTACATATTGGTATCAAATATATGAAGTAACAACAGTTATAGTATGCAATATGCAGAATGCCCTGTCTTCAATTGTTTAAAGTTTAAGACTGTATATACATTTTTAGAAAATAGCAGATCTACAAGTTTCTTAGTGAGTTTTTTTTGTACATCCAAAGTATAACAGGTAATGAAACAGGTGGTTAAAGTAAGTTTTGCAATAATAATTTTAACTATAGTATATGTTTCAAATAATGGAGTAAATATTTCCCTCTGAGGTTAGGCATAGTGTTTGTGTGGTTGGGGTTATGTCTAGACATAGTGTTTGTATAATAGATGGTTTTAAGCAGGTTTAGTTTTAATTCATAGCAGAAACATCTTGTGTTATTTATTTATTTTATTCTTGTTTTAAATCGTTTCATTTAGACTGATTCACTGCTGGTTGTCCGAGAGAAGCTGTGAAGTCCTGGCCTCATTTCTCAGCTCCAATCCTTCACATTTGAGAGAATTAGATCTGAGTCTAAACAGACTGCTGGATTTCGGTATCAAGCTTCTGTGTACTGGAGGGAAAATTCCCCATTGTCAACTGCAGACCCTCAGGTAAATAGTGTTTTCCTCTGTGTGGATGTGTACTTGAGCATCAACAGCAGTTTGTTAAAGTCTTGATTTTCCTGCAGGTTGTCAGGCTGTGGGATCACAGAGAAAGGCTGTTCTTCTCTGGCGTCAGCTGTGGCCCTCAACCTCTCCCATCTGAAGCATCTGGACATCAGCTGTAACAATCCAGGAGGAGATGCTGTACAGACACTGCTCTCTGCTGGACTGGATGTCAAGTGAGTAGACTTTGACTGCGTCCATGTTGGTTAGTGCAGTAGCCTAGCATTATGGCTATAAGTTAGACAGTTTCAGTAAAGGCACAATGTACTCACGTTGGCTCCACCTTTTTATGGTGACGCAGTTCCTCGTGAAACGGTCCAGAAAGGAGGGACATAGCGTTCGGCGGAATGTACTCATTGAAAAAAAATAACTCATTGAAGACATTAATATGTAAAGACGGGCGGGCTGACGATATGCGCTCAGTATCACAACGTTGCGCTATAGACTGACAAGGCAAGCCAGCTACACAGTGGCTCTGCTATGCAGAGAGGACGAATGGGGAGGCGGGGGAACGGTGAACCACACGAACCAGCGGCTCGCAAGGAGTAGCTGAAGTTGAAGTTGTTGAAGTTGATTGACACAGGCAGCTGTCAGTTATTCTGACCTTGTGAATTATTAAACAGACTTGACGTTTGTCATCATGCATTACGTTGTTGTTTAGGGGCTGGAATAATACACAAATACTCAAATCTTATGGCCATATTATCACAACAGATATGCTCTAAAAGTGTGAAAAACGTATTTTTGATTTCTCTGGGTATTTAAAGTTCCACCATAAGGGTTCCATTTCCATGAGTGAGTAGCCTACACGTTTCTGAAGTACCGGAGGTACTCTCCATTTCATATCCACTGAAGTAATGTCTCCCCATTTGAAAAGAACCTTTTCCATTATTCATCTTCGTGCTTCGTCCAAAACAGAACTACTACTATATAGCGACATGTGACTATAATCTAATACTGTAGATTTAATGTTTACATCGATCATAGCCTCTGAAAACCAACTACATAGATTGTAACCTGCATAGATGGCTTGTTATGACTCGTAACGTACGTGCCTCGGCTAACCAAAAAAGATACAAGCTACAAATAAAGAAATGATCATTTCTTCCTACAGTGTGAATCATGGAGGAGAACACTGGATAGAACACTGGACTAATCCTCAACTCCTCAAAAGATGTGAGTGTCTGTCTTTCTGTATATCTGTCTGCCTCTGTCTGTCTGAACTTCCAGAGAATTCAGATGGTTTCTCTGCTCTTGGCCTGGTCTTTAACACCAGCTGATACTTGTTTACAGCTGATGCTCGTTTACAAAGCCCTACCTGACACACCTTCTACAATTCTTAGCGACCAGACCCATCTGGTGGCTGACTTGTGAAAAATACAAGAACAAAAAAAGCCTAAGCCACTTGACCAAAAGTCTGTAAACTAGGGTTTGTCAGGCAACGTGTCCCTAAAACACACTGTCCCTACATCCAACACTCCTTCTGCCACACACATTCTGCTGACACTATTAGGATCATTTTGGTGACACCTGCAGATGTTTTGCATGATGTCCTACCCTGTCTGTTTCTTCTCTTTGTACACTGCTCTGTCCACTCCTAGGCATAGTCTAGTGCAGAGGTTCTCAAACCCCCAGGTTTATATTTATTTAGCCGTGGACCCCCATCTGAAAATGTTTTGAACCAGGGACCCCCAGAAGAGAAGATTCATGTATCAGATATACAAGCTCGCAGCGCAGCACATAGTGTCATGCATGCTATGCAGTGATGCTCGTAGCCCTGCGTCCTGCGTCTCTGACGCACAGTTTTAAGAAAGGACATCAAACGTCCCGTGGACATGTACTTTATCCTGCTGTTATGAACACATTCAGCACTTATAATGCAGGGCATTTGATTCCAGCATTAATATTATACAGAGCCAACGTGAATATGCTGTGGACTTGTCTCCTTCTCTCCACGTCTCCAGAGTGGCTGAGTCTTTCTAGAGGCATTGAGGAGATAATACCCCTTCTCCACTGTGTATTATTTATAGTTTGTCAAACGGCTGTGTTGCGCAGCGAAACTCTGCGGCTCGAGATAAATTGTTCCTTTCTGGGAGATACAAGTGTAACACTATATGTGTGCTGTATAAAGAACAAGGCATCCCTTAGACTTCTTTGTGTTCATTAAACGTGTACAGAGAGATACGGGTATGCAGAGATACAAAATACAAATACTGGGTCAAAACATGTATCAAAACTAGAGCCCTGCACAGGCCTGAAATGTGGGGCCGGGCCCCGGTCCTGGCCCATGGAATTCAGGCCTATCCCTGGCCCGTTTGGTACCGATATTTACAGCCCAGCCCGGCCCAAAGCCCGCCACCATATTTATTTAATTAATTATTTTTGTGCGTGGCTTTCACTGGTGCGCGCAGCAGCTACACTCTCAAGGGCAGTCCATACTGTCACCGACCCCGAACTTTGTGTCGGAAAGGTCCGGTTCAACTTCAAAATTACACCACACGCAACTTCGGAAAAGGATTTCTCCTAATTTGATTTCGGAAAGCTGCACATATGTCAGAAAGTAGGAACTATCCGACGACAATTCGGTGGTCGGAGACAGTATGTACAGCCCTTTAGCTGTGTGCTAGAGCTTGTGCTCTGATTAGAACAAACACAGAAGAAGTCAAGAGCACATCAACACACACATCACAAGTAAGAAATCTTCCTCCAGCCACCGTTTGTTATGATGTATTGTTACTGTATATTATCCTCACAGCAGAACATTAGACATTGATATTTGTCGGCTACCGAGGTTACAACAAACCGTCTCGTAAAATACAGAAAAGATGCGTCCCGTAATGAACTGTACTCATGACACGACAAATTACATATGATAGCAGATCTACAAGCTCACAGCACGGCACCGAGTGCCGCGCTGCAAGCTTGTAGTTCTGCTATTTTTGAAAAATCATGCAAATTTGTGCAAGTCTTTGAATATTTCAAATCCTTAAAAACTTAAACTATGTTTCTATGTCAGAGGTTCTCAAACGTTTTCATGTGAAGGACCCCCAACATGATAGGCATTTAGCCACGGACCCCCATCTCAAAATAATTCGTTCCAGGGACCCCCCAGGAGCAAAATTTGAGTTACAAATGTCTGCTTAAAAAAATACATATATTCAAAGATTTGCACACATTTTCAAGACTTTTCAAGAAATAGCAGATCTACAAGCTCGCAGCTCTCGGTGCCGTGCTGTGAGCTTGTATATTTGCTATTTTTCAATAGTTAAAGTATAAAATAATGAAGGCCCCTCCACCTTGGTCCCCCCCCCCCCCCCCCCCTTGTGACGCCCCTGGTTCCCAGCATGGTTCTGAGCCCGGCCCGCCCTGGTCGCGTTCCGACGGGCTTGCAGGACTCTGATCAAAACACAAAATATAAATACAGGCCAGAGAAATGGATTTGAGATACAAATACCTATTTTATATTTTGAAAGTACATGAAAATACATTTTATAAAAATGTATGCATGTGACTAACGCGTTACAAACTGACGCGTAGATTGAAAGATTAAAATCTTTAAGATATACAAGCTCACAGCGCGTCACTCAATGCCGCGCTGCGAGCTTGTAGATCTGCTATTTTTGAAAAATCATGAACATTTGTGCGGGTATTTGAATATTTCAAATCCTTCTAAGGCTTTTTAGATTAGAATATCAACTTCTTTGTGTTCATTAAACATATACAGAGAGATACGGGTACGCAGAGATACAAAATACAAATACTGGGTCAAAACATGTATCAAAACTAGAGCCCTGCACAGGCCTGAAATGGGGGGCCCGGCCCTGGCCCATGGGAATACAGGCCTATCCCTGGCCCGTTTGGTACCGATATTTATAGCCCGGCCCAAAGCCTGCCACCATATTTATTTAATTAATTATTTAGGCATAGTTTTACTGAGGCTAGGATTAGGTTTAAGCATAGTTTTACTGAGGTTAGGGTTAGGGTTAAGGTTAGGTTTAGGTGGTTGGTCCAAAGGGAGTTCGACGTAAGGACATGTTACCAGGCATTGAACATTATTTCAGAATGTCTTGAGGAAAATAAGATTATTTTGTGATGATGTTGTACATTGCTTGCAAATAAAATGTACACTTCAAAGTTATTTTGTAAGAAATTCCATAAATTAGAACATACATATTTAAGAAGTAGTGAAAATAGCTAATCTATTAGCTGATGTGTTGTGAGCTTGTAGATCTGCTGTTTTCACTATTTTGGGTAAGTCTAATTTCTTGTTTAGGAACCACTGGTATAGACCACATTGCTTAGCAGAGTTCAGTGCAATGCATGTCAAGTGATGAAAATGAAGGCTATAAGGTCATTAATGGGAGACCAACTAAAAAGTTACTAAAAAGTTACTTTTTACAGTAACACATTACTTTTTTGTGTAACTAATCAGTAAAGTTTTTGAAATTAAGTAACTAGTAACGGTAACTAGTTACTGGTTGTCACTAACTAGCACAACACTGATGATTAGTAATTTCACAGATTGATAGTATTACATTAATTACCTGTCAGAATTTCTCAGAATAAATTGACGGTACTAGCAGAGTGTTTTTCATGGTGTTTGTCTTTGGAGCAGGCAGCCTAAATGTTTACCACTGTGTGTCAGTGTGTGAGAGGGCAGGCCAGAGTTACCGTTATGGTGGAAAGCTAGACAGGAACTATGGCATGAGACTGAATGAACAGCTGCCTCTACGCCAGTACTTCACAGACTGCAAAACCGCTCTGCCAGCCTTAGAATAATAATTAGAAGCCAAGTGTAAAATCAGGCATTGCGACACCATCAAGGCACCGACTAAATACATTTTGTCATCAAAATCAACCGTTGATTGAAAGTCTAAAATCTTTAAGATATACAAGCTCACAGCGCGGCACTCAGTGCTGCGCTGCGAGCTTGTAGATCTGCTATTTCTGAAAAATCATGAACATTTGTACAAGTATTTTGAATATTTCAAATCCTTCTAAGGTTTTTTGAAAAACCTATGCTTCTATGTCAGTGATGCTCAAACTTTTTCATGTGAAGGACCCCCAAAATGGTATGTATTTGGCCAGGGACCCCCATCTCAAAATATTTAGTTCCAGGGACCCCCCAGAAGCAGAATTTGAATTTCAAATATTCGCTTAAAAATATATTTATTCAAAGATTGGCATTACATTTTCACAAAAAAAAAACAGATCGCAACGCGGCACTCGGTGCCGTGCTGTAAGCTTGTATATTTGCTATTTTTCAATAGTTAAAGCAGGGGTCTTCAACAGAGGGTCCGGGACCCCTAGGGGGTCCTCAGAGTTACTACAGGGGGTCCTCCAAATCTTTGTGTGATAGAAACTTTGTTTCCTCCTTTTTTATATTAACCACTTAAACCATAGCATCCACTTTTGCCAAAAATAGCCGATCTACAAGCTCACAACGCCTCGCGCTGTGAGGCGGGAAAAAGAGCAGACTAAGTACAGAGTGAAAGGTCAAGTTTATTAAGTATTAACGGTTCAAGTGGTTAAATATCTGAAAACACAAATTGACATGAATCCAAAATACGCTGATGATTGTGCTGTCAAACAATGAAACTATATGGAATCTATGAACAGGTTGTGGGGGTCCCTGCTTCATCTCTCTCTCAACTAAGGGGTCCCTACTTCATCTCTCTCTCAGCTAAGGGGTCCCTGCTTCATCTCTCTCTCAACTAAGGGGTCCCTGCTTCATCTGTCTCTCAACTAAGGGGTCCCTGCTTCATCTCTCTCTCAACTAAGGGGTCCCTGCTTCATCGCTCTCTCAACTAGGGGTCCCTGCTTCATCTCTCTCTCAACTAAGGGGTCCTTGGCCTGAAAACGTTGAAGACCCCTGAGTTAAAGTACAAAATAATTAAGATCTCTCCAACCTTGGGCCCTAGTAACTCAGTCCCACTCCCCCCCTCCCCCCTTGTGACGCCCCTGTGTGTGTGTGTGTGTGTGTGTGTGTGTGTGTGTGTGTGTGTGTGTGTGTGTGTGTGTGTGTGTGTGTGTGTGTGTGTGTGTGTGTGCTGGGACCCCTTGGAAAATAAAACGGATGCTTTCCCAGCTTGAATGGGTTAATACATTAATCCAAAATGAATGTATTAATGTTGGTCGATTAACCTTTTTCATTGAGGAAAACTAAATAAAAACAAAGTTTTGATGATTAAAACTAAGACTAAATATATTGACAAATATAAACTAGACTAAAATGTTAGGGAGGGGCTAGTGGAGAAGAGATCCAGTAGAACTAAAAGAAAAGTCATTTTATGTTTGGTTGTGCTCTGAAAATAGCAGATCTACAAGCTCACAAGCAGATCTACAAGCTCACAGCGCGGCACTCGGTGCCGTGCTGTGAGCTTGTATATTTGCTATTTTTCAATAGCTAAAGTATAAAATAATTAAGGCCCCTCCACCTTGGGCCCTAGTAACTCAAGGATTCACTGAAGGCCCCCCATGAATGTTCTTCATAGGGGGAGGAGGGGTTAAACCCACTGGGAACGCATTATTTAGTGCTTTAACTATTGAAAAATAGCAGATATACAAGCTCACAGCATGGGACTCAATGCCGCGCTGTGAGCTTGTAGATCTGCTATGTTTGAAAAATCATGAACATTTGTATTTGAATATCTCAAATCCTTCTAAAGTTTTTTGATAAACCTATGTTTCTATGTCAGTGGTGCTCAAACCTTTTCATGTGGTAAAATGGTATGTATTTGGCCAGGGACCCCCATCTCAAAATGTTTATTTCCAGGGACCCACCAGAAGCAAAATGTGCATGTATTCAAAGACTTGCATTACATCTGAACTGTACCGTCATGAAACTGTACCTTTTTCTATGCAAACTTCTAATAAAGTCTTCAATCAAATCATTCAATTTTCACGAAAAATAGCAGATCTACAAGATCACAGCGCGGTACTCGGTGCCGCGCTGTGAGCTTGTATATCTGCTATTTTTCAATAGCTAAAGTATAAAATAACTAAGAACCCCTCCACCTTGGGCCCTAGTAACTCAGTCCCACCCCCCCCCCCCTCCCCTTTGAAGCCCCTGTCTATGTGCGCGCGTGTGTGCGTGCGTGCGTGCGTGCGTGCGTGCGTGCGTGCGTGTGCGCGTGTGCGCGCGCGTGTGTGTGTGTCAGGGAGCCTTACTGGTGTATTTAATGTTTACTGTGTTGTTTTCTCATCAGATTTTCAGATTCTCTCTCTGGACACAAACACAGCATACAGAAACCTCTCTCTCTCTCAGAACAACAGGAAGGTGTCACGGGGACGGGATCATAATTATCCTCCTCATGCTGACAGGTTTGATGGGCAGGAACAGGTTCTGTGTACAGAGGGTCTGACTGGACGCTGTTACTGGGAGGTGGAGAGGAGTGGAGGGGTTAGGATAGCAGTGACTTACAGAGAGATCAGCAGGAAAGGAGAGGGTCATGACTGTAGGCTTGGAGAGAATGAACTCTCCTGGAGTCTGTACTTTGATGACAGTTACAGTGTCATTCACAATAGTAAGCAGACTGACCTCCCTGTCAGGCCCTCTGGAGACTGGAGGTCAGGTAGAGTAGCAGTGTATCTGGACTGTCCTGCAGGGATTCTGTCCTTCTATGAGGTGTCAGAGGACACTCTGACACACCTGTACACCGTCAAGAACACATTCACTGGACCTCTGTATGCTGGGTTCTGGTTATGGGACTCCTCCTCCTCAGTGTTTCTGTGTGAGCAGAGCAGAGTCTCTATGTGAGGGTGACATCAGGTCACCATGGTTACTCTACATGTCTGACTGAGTCCAGGTTGTCATGGTTACCACTGTCACCTTGGACACTTTGACCCTAGATACTGTAAGTCTGACATCACAGACTCCATATTTGGTCATGACTGACTCATGGTGACATCATCATGATGACAAATAAACAGACTGTACATAAATCTGTAAATATTTATTTCCAGGGACCGCCATGAGATGAGATATATTTGCTGTTAAAATGTTCATAATTATTCAGAAAATGCCATATTGAATTCGCATTTCAAAAACAGCAGATCTACAAGCTCACAGTGAATCGCAATGTGGTGCGTTGAGAGCTTGTAGATCGGCAGTTTTCTAATGGTGAAACATAAAACATGGTTGGAGTGGTTCAGCTGATTCAATCATTTAGCCGGGGACCCCCTGGAACCCCCTCAAGGACCCCTGGGGGTCCCCAGACCACACTTTGAGAACTAACTGGTCTAGACACTGTTTCTCAACATCCGGTTGGGGGCCCACTAGGGGTCCAAATGGACCCTTACAGCAGCGCTTCTCAAAGCCCCACATTAACATGGACCCCCAGGGACCCCCATCTGAAAATGTTTAGTTCCAGGGACCCCCAGAAGAGAAGATTTATGTTTAAAAAATAATCACAATTATTTACACTGTTCTAAACATTTTCAATGTCTTTCTCCATAAATAGTAGATAAACAAGCTCACAGCGCGTCACGTGACGCGCTGTGAGCTTGTTTATCTACTATTTATGAGCAGCCAACGCCAGTGTTGCAAAGTTTGGTTTATTTTAGTCATAGTCTTTAGATTACAATCCCATTTGGTTTTAGTCATATTTTAGTCATAGTCTTTAGAATACAATCCCATTTGGTTTTAGTCATATTTTAGTCAGTCTTTAGAATACAATTCCATTTAGTTTTAGTCATATTTTAGTCAGTCTTTAGAATACAATCCCATTTGGTTTTAGTCATATTTTAGTCAGTCTTTAGAATACAATCCATTTAGTTTTAGTCATATTTTAGTCAGTCTTTAGAATACAATTCATTTGGTTTTAGTCATATTTTATTCAGTCTTTAGAATACAATCCATTTAGTTTTAGTCATATTTTAGTCAGTCTTTAGAATACAATCCATTTAGTTTTAGTCATATTTTAGTCAGTCTTTAGAATACAATCCATTTAGTTTTAGTCATATTTTAGTCAGTCTTTAGAATACAATCCATTTAGTTTTAGTCATATTTTAGTCAGTCTTTAGAATACAATCCATTTAGTTTTAGTCATATTTTAGTCAGTCTTTAGAATACAATCCATTTAGTTTTAGTCATATTTTAGTCACCTGAAATGTTTTAGTGTCAGTCGACTAAATCTACAGTTAATTTAGTCGACTAAAATGTATTTTGGCGGAGCCTTGATGGCATCGTAATGACTGCTTTTACACTTGGTTGCATGATGAAAATAGCAGATCTACAAGCTCACAGCGCGTCGCTATGCGACGTGTTGTGAGCTTGTAGATCTGCTATTTTCAGAGTGCAACACCCGAACGCAACCGAGTTCTACTAAAAAGCAGTGGTCTCTAGACCAGCGGTTCTCAAAGTGTGGTCCGGGGACCCCCAGGGGTCCTTGAGGGGGTTCCAGGGGGTTTGGTCTGCCTACGTTATTATTTGTCTTCCTAAATCTATATTTCTATGATGTATTGATATTGATGTATTGTTAATAGGGCTGGGATGCGATTAAAAAATAATCAAATTAATCACAGGCTTTGTAATTAATTAATCGCAATTAATCGCATTGTAATCGCATATTAATATTTGACCCGAGAAGCATTTTTTTTTCCAAGTAAAACACATTTTGTTGTACGAGTGAATCAACGAGTGAGTTTTTTTAATCTAAATTTCTCATCCACTGGGCCAAGCAAAGCGCTCTGATCGGCTACTTCTCCCTTTGCGTTTGTTGTCTCTTCTTGGTTGGTGCATCGCTATGATCGGTATGCCCCAAACTGAAGGTTCTGTGGTGCAAAAGCTAAGTGCCATTAAAATGCGTTAATTTTCTGTAATTAATGAATCGCAATTAATCAGGTAAAATCCCAGCCCTAATTGTTATTGATGTATTGATTACCCTGCTATTGTAAATCTGGATTAAATGCCTAAACTGTAAACTGTCTAAACATTAAATACACCGGCTGTTTGAAAATGGCAACAGATCTACAAGCTCTCATCAGATCAGATCAGATTAGACAGACCTCAAACCTCCTCTCCACAGGTTTATAAATATGGATCATAAATACTGATGATGATGATGATGAAGATGAAGATGATGATGATGATGATGTAAATATTTATCATGTATTTTTATGTCTTTTCAAAATGCCTCAAATCATGAACGTGGTTTCTGATTGGCTTGAAACTTGTTTGCTTCATCCTGATTGGATAAGATGATGATGATGTAAATATGTCATGTATTTTTATTAGGGCTGGGATGCGATTAAAATTTTTAATCTAATTAATTACAGGCTCTGTGATTAATTAATCGCATTTTAATCGCACATCGATATTTGACCTGAGAAGCATTTTTTTTTCAAGTAAAACACATTTTGTTGTACGAGTGAATCAACGAGTGACTTTTTTAAATCTAAATTTCTCCTCCACTGGGCCAAGCAAAGCGCTTTGATCGTCTACTTCTCCCTTTGCGTGTGTTGTCTCTTCTTGGTTGGTGCATCGCTATGATCGGTATGCCCCAAACTGAAGGTTCTGTGGTGCAAAAACTAAGTGCGATTAAAATGAGTTAATTATTTTAATCGCGTTAATTTTCTGTAATTAATTAATCACAATTAATCAGTTAAAGTCCCAGCCTTAATTTTTATGTATAATCAGATTGACTTCTACCTGGCCTGGTGGAGACCTGTGCTCTGAGGAGCACATTTTAATACTTTTAATTGTGGGCTCGCCTGGAAGGCGAGCACACTTTAGTTATCTTCATTATTTATTTATTTGTTTATCTATCAGTCAGTATCTCCTCAAAACTTTGGCGCGATTCATCTCCTAAACGCTTAAACCTTTCAACACCATTCAAAATTTTATGTGTTCAGCTTACTGAGGACAAGTGTGCGTGTATTTTTCTTTTTGAAATGTTTTGTAGTATAATTATAAAAAAATAAAAATGTTTAACTTTAAGCATCCAATGCATTTCCAATGGGTTTAGTATGTGGGGACAGAGGAAAGGGACCCATGTTTATATTAAGTCGCTGTGGCTGCAATATTCACACTTCAGATATGCTATTTATATCAATGTGTTCACACAGGTCTGCTGTCTGATTTGATCCAAATGTCTAAGCTGTGTGATGTATAAAACTATAGTTATTGTTAAAACTATAAATAAATGTCCCTCACCACTCTACTGATTGACACAGCTGTGATTAAAGGCTTGGCTGTCATTGGCTGTTCTGTGGTGATGTAGCCTTACATAAGTCGGCCCTGCAGTGACAATGCGAAAGTCTCGGCAGAGACGTCTTAATGTAAGGCTAGTGGTGCTGCAAAGTAACCAAGTACATTTACTCAAGTATATACAAGTACTTGTACCTACAGTACAATTTTGAGGTACTTTTACTCTACTTTCCATTTTTGTTACATATACTCTACTATAAATACAGCATTTGACAGCTTCAGTTACTTGTTATTTTGCAGATTTTATTATTAATAAAAAAACATAGATGGACCACTTAATCACACACACACACACACACACACACACACACACACACACACACACACACACACACACACACACACACACACACACACACACACACACACACACACACACACACACACACACAAACAAACAACTGTTACTGTGGAGACGTTTGCTTGTATTTGTCTTTGAGACATGTTTTGTAGTGTTTTAGAAATTTTACTTAAAAAGAATAAGGGATTATTCTAAGTTATAGTTTTGCTTAGGCTTGCACCCCAATTGTTTGGCTACAAATCGGGAAAAATGGTCTACATTTTTTGTGCTGGATGTGCTCTAATTTGTGCAGTTGAAATCATCAATTGTGCTTTTATATATATTTATATATATATATATAAATATTTATATGGTTATGAATTAGCAGATTTAGCAGCAGTATACTGATTGCCGGTGAACACAGAATCAAAAATGTAGATCTAGAACACATACTGTAGAATATGTACAGTAAGGTTCAGTAGAGTACAGTAAAAGTACAGTAAGGTTCAGTAGAGTACAGTAAAGTACAGTAAGGTACAGTAGTGTACATTAAAGTACAGTACAGTAAGGTACAGTAGAGTACATTAACACAATGCCTGCCAAGGGTTAAAAAGAAATCTATCTTAGTACTGCCAGGCTTTTTACAAAAAAAAAAATTGAAAATAAAAAAATAAATAAACATTTTTTGAAAAAAAATAAGCTCTCAGAAGATGTCCATTGCCCCCTTGCAGTTGGCAGAAACATATAATCAACCCCAAGAAAAATCTATTTTTAGATTAACACACACAAACAATTACAGCATGTGGATGGTGGCCATTTTGGCAGCCATCTTGAAGAAGGTGTGCAGAAAGCTGATTACATGAATAACATTTTTATAATTTTTTATCACCATCACAGGCTGCTCTCTGGGCAGTGAACCCATTGCTGTCTCATATATTAGTGAACAGTGACCCCCAGTGGCCAAAAATGGTAGAACGTACAGTAACGTGTGAGGCGGTTGATAGCTGGGCAAAATAGAACGTTTCAAAACGTGTAAGGCGGCAGATGAGTTAAAGTACAGTACAGTAAGGTATAGTAAGGTACAGTAGAGTACATTAAAGTACAGTACAGTAAGGTACAGTACAGTACAGTACAGCACAGTAAGGTACAGTAAAGTGCAGTAGAGTACAGTACAGTAAGTTACAGTACAGTAAGGTACAGTAGTGTACAGTCAAGTACAGTACAGTAAGGTACAGTAGAGTACAGCGAAGTACAGTACAGTAAGGTACAGTAGAGTACAGCGAAGTACAGTACAGTAAGGTACAGTACTGTACATACATACACAGGGTATAGCTGCTCAGATTCACCGCTCCACTTCGAACAGGCCGGACTGGGCCCGTCAGTAAAATGAAAGAGAGCATTGCCTGGGCCCGTCAGTAAAATGAAAGAGAGCATTGCCTGGGAACTTGACACTTTTACTATTATTGTTTTGGGTTGGAAGCGAGCCCACACTGTTTCGAAGGAACAGTTTTCTAGTTTTAACATGTTATTGTATTGTTTAATGTTAAACAATTATCATTTTCATTTTCATGTTATTGTATGATCATTTGTGGAATCATGTTTTTAACCAATTGTTTAATAAATTGATTATTGAAAGTCTGTCGTTGCTGTGTATTATTATTATTATTATTATTATTATTACCAGGTCATTACCAGGCCTTACGGGTCCATTTGGTTCGATATTGAATCTCAAGAATTCAATGATTTTTTAACACCTGCATTACTTAACAGTTCTACTGCCAGATTTATTATTTATTTATTGGGGCTGGTGCCAGCAAAAAGCAGCTTACCTTTGCGATGTTATAGAAAATGATCTATTAATTATTTCCAATTTTTTTTATTTTTATTCATTGGATGTATTATGTGTACTTTAGCCTAGCTGGCGGCAGAGGGCAGCCTAATGCAAATAATGGATGTGAATTGGGCCGCTCCGCTTGCCGTCCATTCAGAGCATAGAAATGCATTTTCTAGATCAGATCCACAGAAAACAGCCAGGAAGTGATTTTGGACTACAGTATTGCTTACGTGCGGTGGATTTTTGAGAGCAGCGTTACGGGAGATGTTTTTACTGTACACGGTATCAGCTTACAGTCATCAAACAAGGTAAAAAAGAAGGAGCCGTATTGGCAGCACGTTTGGGTCAAAATTGGGGCGAACAGGAACGTCCGAAGCAGTACAAGAGTTAACTCAACCTCTGCCAAAAAAATACCCCTTTGTACCCCTTCCCTGCCATGCCCGAGGAACCCCAAGATTTAATAAGCTTTAATAAAAAATAAAAAAAAGGATCGAAGCGGAACTAAAGAACTAATGCTCCGTGATCGGTTTCTACACGGACACATTATTGAGCGGACCAGTTAACATTGAGACCGTAAACCGGAAGCGGCTGTCCGTCCTCTATCCTCTGTTCGTTGGCTTTCTGTGTAAACACGGCAGCTTACAGACGGAGAACTTATTGATCAATTGAAAAAAAAAAAAAAAAAAGGATTTGAAAAGCTGATGGAATACGCAAACACAAGATGCATAGCAGTGTCCGATCACGCACGATGGGAGCTGGATTAGCGGCCGCTTTAACAGGTAGGAGAAGCCAGCAGTGGAAGACATAGAAAAAACTTCGGGCTCCTCGGCCGTAAACTACGAATGAGTTAATAACAAGTAGAATAATTGTTGTTTTGATCAAGGTTTGCCTGTTTCTCTCTCCTATGGCTTTGTGATGCTGGATTAACACATTTTGCTGGGGACCCCCTGGAACCCCCTGAAGGACCCCTGGGGGTCCACGGACCTTTTCCACCTTTTACCAACATCCGTTTCACTTTCACCAGCGTGAATCTACTGTATCTACAGTATGTACTATTATGTGCACATGTTTTTATTTCATTTCGTATTGCAATCATTTCAAGTAAACAGTGAAATACAGTGTAGCGAAATGAAACTAAAAGGACTGCAGTCATTTTGGAATAAAACTACATGTCGTTAACCTCATAGCAGAATTGTTTACGTGACTCAAGAAAAAAAATATATATATTATTATTATTTTACTCATGATTGCCTAAGTCACCCAGACCAGTGGTTCCCAAACTTTTCAACTCGAGACTCAAAAGAGAGATTAGACGTTTGCCCGGGACTCAAGCTGGTGAAAACAGTTCCCAACGCCTCATTTTGCGTAGCGCTGTGAGCTTGTAGATCGTCTATTTTTTCCTTTTTTTTCACCAATTAATTAAATTACTTCAATTAAAGAAATAAAGAAAAACTTTTTTTTTTTTCATTCATGAAAATCTTTTGGGGGAATGATTTTTTTTAAGGTTTTATATTTTGGCAGAAAGTGATTTTTCATGTATTCTTTTCCGAAAACCTTGACAATATATGACTTTAGGCAATAATGCTATGAGTCTAACCATGTGCCATTACACATTGTCCTCCTATGATTCTATGAAGTAAAAACATATTCATTTATCATAACATAATAACATGATCATTGATTCTATGAAGTAAAAACATTAATTTATCATAACATAACATAATCATTGCATAACATAACTGTACACTGTATGATACAATATATCACATGTGGTAACAATATAAATAAAGTCTTTGTTTAAGACAACATAGTAATGAATAAGGATATTTAAAAGATAAAAGCATATCCTATTATGATACAATTGTATCAACTGAAAAGGTCTCACATCTTCCAAATTATCTCATGTTGAAATGAAAGCCAATGTACCTCTTACTGCATAACGTCTACATAACTTCTATTCACTGTGTCAACTCATTATTCTTATCAATTCCAACCTGGCCAACATAGCATGTATCCGTGCTATTTAGAGTTAATTTCTAAAAAGAATGATCCCACGATTCTGTAACCCATTTTTCACCCGGTATCAATGATCTAATGTAATCCTGGGCTCTGCTCTCCCTCTGCCAACCTGGGGAGAGCAACGGACTGACCTCATGCTTCCTTCTATGCATGAGGAGTCCAAGCAGCTTCTTTTCACCTGACAGGGGAGAGATTCCCCAGTTGAAAGATATAGGCCAGATGTAGGCCAGATGTAGACCAGATATAGGCCACGCTTCGCGTCCTGCAACCCTGGGCGTACAACAAACTTCGGACAAACTGACAAAGCCAGATTTTGGAGCGTAGCTATAATATGTGTGCTGTAGGCTCTTATGTATAAGCATATCATACACAGTATATACAGTGTAGACTGTGTGTATAGGTTTTATAACTCTATAAACCACACATAAATACTGTGGGTAAACGGAGCTCACAACACCCTGATCTGAAACACTTGATGAACACCACAGAATAATGAAGCAATAATTGTGCGCTCGCTGAAAGTGAGCACACGTATGTTAGCTTCGTTATTTATCTATCAGTCAAGTTCTCCTCCACAGAACTAAAGGCCCTTAGCCAATGAGGTGCAGCCAAAGGGTAGATCATTGTGCCCATACATGGTGTTACATAAGGAGGTTGACAGTACTTCATTAGACCCCCTGGTGTGGTTGTTATGAGGGTGTGGCCACATAAAAACCTAATTTTAACTCTTTCTGTACACTCTTTGGGGAAAAGTCCTGCTCCGAGTAAAATCATAATAATAGCTGATAATCGTGTTTTAGGGGGGAAATAAATCATGCCATGATCCCCCCCCCCCCCCCCCCCCCCCAAAAAAAAACATAATTATCAGGTATTATTGATTATACTAGGAGGAAGATTTTTCAAAAAAAGTATACAGAAAGAGTTAAAATTGGCATTTTATGTGGCCACACCCACCAGTATGCATGGATGTTATGGTGGGTGGTGACCCAGCTGAAGTTAGCCACACCCCACAGTGTTGGGTGAATGGTAATTAGGGGAGGAGTTGATACTGTGACATACTTAGTATCTGTGTTTTTTAACTGACACTTTTGACCACAAGGTGGCAGCCTCCAAGAGAAAACAAACAAATCCCAAGAGAATAAATAATTGCTCATAAAAACCACACCAGGGGGTCTAATGAAGTACTGTCAACCTCCTAGACACATGAAAACCAGAAAAAGTACAAAACTATGGCACCGCCTCTTTAAAGTTTGCCCATGTCTCAGTTTCCCGCCACGCGTCCCAGAACCACGGTGGAACGCTGAAGCAGCCTTATGGCCCTACTGGACAACGCTGGAACTGCAGGCGGAGTGAACTACATGCACGAGCAAAAGAGAACGTCGCCGGGGTCTGCCATAGGGTTCAATGCAGGGACGTGCTGGGCCCCTGATTCAGCCCGGGAAAAAAGAGTTGGAGAGGCCCTCATTGCGCTGCTGCTACTCAAAGATTTGCCATTTCAGATCATGACAAGTGACAAGCCAGTGGGCCAATTACATGAATTAGGCCTATATTTCGTTGTTGTCGGGTGGAAACCTTGTATGTCCAAAACGGTTTGTTTTGTAGTTATCATTTAAAAAATGATTTAAACTAGTGAAAACAGCCGATCTACAAGCACACAACGCCTCGCGAGGTGTGCTTGTAGATCGGCTGTTTTCACTACTTTTGTGCAAACAGTTGAATTTTTACTTTTGTGCAAACAGTTGAATTTTTTCCTAATGGCCCGGCCTGGACAGGCCCGAGAATGAACCGGCCGTTCGGGAGTTGTCCCGCTTTTCCCAATGGCCAGCACGTCCCTGGTTCAATGGACATAGAGTGACATTTGTGACGTAAAGACGACCACTTTAAAAAGGTAAGAAAAACAAGAAAGTAAGCAGGATAGTTTGTGTAGTTTGGTTAAATATTCCGGTAGTAAATGAGCCAAGTGTGATAAAACATATCATGTACTGTATTATGGTACATCCCTTTCATGCCCATACATGGAGATCACTGTCTGAACCAGCCACACAGATATGGCATTCCCATATGAAGTTAGATATGGGCTTAATATTGATGACATCAGGGATCTCCATGTATGGGCATAAACGGGATTTAGAGTGGTTCCCATGACATCACAACATACAATCCCTTTTATGCCCATACATGGAGATCCCTATCCTAACCAGCCACACAGATATGGGCCATGTCTTGGCCATCTGGCCAGTGATGTATATCGATGACATCAGGGATCTTCATATATGGGCTTAAAAGGGATTCTGGGGACTACTCTATATGGACTTTTACATAGTCTGTTTTTTTCTGGAAATACATGATGTGACAGAGTTCTCAGAGATAAATAACTTTTCCCAAAAATATATAAATGAAATAAAACGTGACTTTTAGCTCAATCTCATGGTTTAAACTTTAAATCTGGCTTTAAAGCACACTTGCGATGTCTTGCTGTTTGAGCAGGAGTAGAGACACTATCTCAACCAATCAAATTGCTTGGTTGGAACGTCCTGTTGTATAATGTACGCTACATTGTGTCTGCACAGAAATAAAGGCACGCACGCACGCACGCACGCACGCACGCACGCACGCACGCACGCACAATACCCTGTACACATGCCTGGATGCATATAAAAAAACATGAAACACTAGAAATACCGTTCCTACGAAACAGTGTGGGCTCGCTCGTAAAGAAATACATTTAAAAGATAACTATAAATAAAAACTCTCAATCAAATAAATGGTTGTTTTTCCTTCATTTCTTATGTTTGCCAACGTGACTATATTCTACAGCGTGCTAACTGTCATGTGAAGCTCAACCAATACTCCAGCTAACACCACTCACAGGTGTTTTTTCCGCAACTCAATTGCACCTCATTGGCTAAGGGCCCTGCCTTTGTACTGTCTGCGATGGAACTCACTGTATAAATAATGAAGATAACATGGTGTTCTCGTCTTTCAGGCAGGCCGATAATTATGCTAAAAGGCTCACCTATTTGTGCGAGACGCAGGTTCATACATAATAAATATTGAGAGCTTCGAGGGGTGGGGGGGGGCAGAGACCCTCACTCCCCCCCCCCCCCCCTTTAAAGCCCCCCCCCCCCCCCCCCCCCTCCCTTTAAAGAACCCATAAACATCAATAATGTTCAAGTTTAGGAGACAATAGGAGTGGTTCTGTACTGTACTGTACTGTACTGTACTGTACTGTACTGTACTGTCCTGTACTGTACTGTACTGTACTGTACTGTAATAATGAGCAAAAACATGCTTGGACCGGCGGTTATAAAAAAAAAACTGAGCCCAGGACCCACAGGGGTCCCCAGGACCTCCGGGGGTCCCCAAGCTCCTACCAGACCCCATGCATTAGGCCAGGGACTAACCGGATGGGGACCCCCTTCAGATAATCATATTTGAACTGGGGACCCCCTTCAGATAATCATATTTGAACTGGGGACCCCCCAAAATAATCCTCCTATTTGAACTGGGGACCCCCCCCCCCAAATAATCATATTTAAACTGGGGACCCCCCAAAATAATCATATTTGAACTGGGGACCCCCCAAAATAATCATATTTGAACTGGGGACCCCACCCAAATAATCGTATTTGAACTGGGAACAACTAGAAAATAATCATATTTGGCTGGGGACCCCCCAAAATAATTATATTTGAACTGGGACCCCCCACCCTGACAAGCACTTACGTTTAGTTTGACTCGGTTCCACAGATAAATATCGTGGGTCCATTTGGTTCCTAATTAGCTGTGGGCCCCCTGGGGGGTCCCTGGACCCCCACTCTGAGAAGCACAGGTTTAGATACCAGTAAGACGCCCTAAGGGCGAGAAGCAACCTCGCGGATATAAGTCTGGTGTTCACAGTAGCTTTGAGTGGGACGCATCTATAACTCCTCCCACTGTGTGACCCTGGGGTCGCGACCTCTCCTCACACCACTGAGGTCACTGCAGACCCCACAACACCAGAGTGTGAAGGAGTCATTTCTCCTCAGACCAGCGCCGTGGGGGACCCCACAGCGCCCTCTGGGGACTGGGAGGAGTCAGGGACGTGCTGGGCCCCTGATTCAGCCCGGGAAAAAGAGTTGGAGAGGCCCTCATTGCTGGTCACTTCCTGGAAGAGAAGGTAAAGATAACATACACACAATAAAATCATACCTGGTGTAAAGTGAGCGGTGCTATTTCTGGATTTTTCCAGTTATCACCCTGCTGGCCTTAAAAAAAAGGTTTGCCATAATAGTCAGTTAGTTAAGAGAAGTTGCAGTTCAGAAAATGCTTTTTGAAGAACAGGCTGCTGATTTATGCTCAAGGTTTAAAGTAAAAGCTTACAGTTCAGAACATCAAACAATAGAATTGTGTGTGCAATTACTTTTTCACCTGTCTCTAGAGACATCAGACAATCCATTGAGAAACACTGGCACATCACAGACTTTATCTAACTTGGAGTGTTGCAGGCTTTCTGCCCTGTTGCAGAAACCCTTTCTCTACTAGTTAAACCCACCCCCACACCCCGCACACATCATTGGAGGAGCCACATTTTTTGATGGGGAAACGGCCGATTCATTTACTCCAGACCAGAGAAACAGTCCACTCTGAGAGTGGGCGGGGTCTATGGGCTGGAACCAGGCTAGATAAATGTACTATAATCACTAGGGCTGAGACTCGATAAAAAAAAAAATCTAATTAATCAGAGGCTTTGTAATTAATTCATCGAAAGTAATCGCATGTTTAATCGCATATAAATATTTAACCCAAGAAGCAATTTTTTTCAAGTAAAACACATTTTGTTGTACGAGTGAATCAACGAGTGAGTTTTTTTAAATCTAAATTTCTCATCCACTGGGCCAAGCAAAGCGCTCTGATTGGCTACTTCTCCCTTTTGCGTTTATTGTCTCTTCTTGGTTGGTGCATCGCTATGATCGTTATGCCCCAAACTGAAGGTTCTGTGGTGCAAAAACTAAGTGTGATTAAAACGCGTATTTTTTTTTCATCGCCATAATCTTCTGTAATTAATTTATCGCAATTAATCAGTTAAAGTCCCAGCCTTAATAATCACATCTTTGTCTTAGCAATGCAACAAATACAAAACATATTATTTAACTCAAGTCTCCATGGCGTGAGTAATCAATAGTTTGTGTGTGTGTGTGTGTGTGTGTGTGTGTGTGTGTGTGTGTGTGTGTGTGTACCTTCCATAGGTGTCTATTATCAGAGTGTGTAGGTGAGTGTGTACCTTCCATAGGTGTCTATTATCAGAGTGTGTAGGTGAGTGTGTACCTTCCATAGGTGTCTATTATCAGAGTGTGTAGGTAGTTGTGTACCTTCCATAGGTGTCTATTATCAGAGTGTGTAGGTGGGTGTGTACCTTCCATAGGTGTCTATTATCAGAGTGTGTAGGTGAGTGTGTACCTTCCATAGGTGTCTATTAGAGTGTGTAGGTAGTTGTGTACCTTCCATAGGTGTCTATTATCAGAGTGTGTAGGTAGTTGTGTACCTTCCATAGGTGTCTATTATCAGAGTGTGTAGGTAGTTGTGTACCTTCCATAGGTGTCTATTATCAGAGTGTGTAGGTGGGTGTGTACCTTCCATAGGTGTCTATTATCAGAGTGTGTAGGTAGGTGTGTACCTTCCATAGGTGTCTATTATCAGAGTGTGTAGGTAGGTGTGTACCTTCCATAGGTGTCTATTATCAGAGTGTGTGTCTGTGTGTACCTTCCATAGGTGTCTATTATCAGAGTGTGTAGGTAGTTGTGTACCTTCCATAGGTGTCTATTATCAGAGTGTGTAGGTAGGTGTGTACCTTCCATAGGTGTCTATTATCAGAGTGTGTAGGTAGTTGTGTACCTTCCATAGGTGTCTATTATCAGAGTGTGTAGGTAGGTGTGTACCTTCCATAGGTGTCTATTATCAGAGTGTGTAGGTAGTTGTGTACCTTCCATAGGTGTCTATTATCAGAGTGTGTAGGTAGTTGTGTACCTTCCATAGGTGTCTATTAGAGTGTGTAGGTAGTTGTGTACCTTCCATAGGTGTCTATTATCAGAGTGTGTAGGTAGTTGTGTACCTTCCATAGGTGTCTATTATCAGAGTGTGTAGGTAGTTGTGTACCTTCCATAGGTGTCTATTATCAGAGTGTGTAGGTGGGTGTGTACCTTCCATAGGTGTCTATTATCAGAGTGTGTAGGTAGTTGTGTACCTTCCATAGGTGTCTATTATCAGAGTGTGTAGGTGGGTGTGTACCTTCCATAGGTGTCTATTATTAGAGTGTGTAGGTAGTTGTGTACCTTCCATAGGTGTCTATTATCAGAGTGTGTAGGTAGTTGTGTACCTTCCATAGGTGTCTATTATCAGAGTGTGTAGGTGGGTGTGTACCTTCCATAGGTGTCTATTATCAGAGTGTGTAGGTAGTTGTGTACCTTCCATAGGTGTCTATTATCAGAGTGTGTAGGTGGGTGTGTACCTTCCATAGGTGTCTATTAGAGTGTGTAGGTAGGTGTGTACCTTCCATAGGTGTCTATTATCAGAGTGTGTAGGTAGTTGTGTACCTTCCATAGGTGTCTATTAGAGTGTGTAGGTAGGTGTGTACCTTCCATAGGTGTCTATTATCAGAGTGTGTAGGTAGGTGTGTACCTTCCATAGGTGTCTATTAGAGTGTGTAGGTAGGTGTGTACCTTCCATAGGTGTCTATTATCAGAGTGTGTAGGTAGTTGTGTACCTTCCATAGGTGTCTATTATCAGAGTGTGTAGGTAGTTGTGTACCTTCCATAGGTGTCTATTATCAGAGTGTGTAGGTAGTTGTGTACCTTCCATAGGTGTCTATTATCAGAGTGTGTAGCTGGGTGTGTACCTTCCATAGGTGTCTATTATCAGAGTGTGTAGGTAGTTGTGTACCTTCCATAGGTGTCTATTATCAGAGTGTGTAGGTAGTTGTGTACCTTCCATAGGTGTCTATTAGAGTGTGTAGGTAGGTGTGTACCTTCCATAGGTGTCTATTATCAGAGTGTGTAGGTAGGTGTGTACCTTCCATAGGTGTCTATTAGAGTGTGTAGGTAGGTGTGTACCTTCCATAGGTGTCTATTATCAGAGTGTGTAGGTAGTTGTGTACCTTCCATAGGTGTCTATTATCAGAGTGTGTAGGTAGTTGTGTACCTTCCATAGGTGTCTATTATCAGAGTGTGTAGGTAGTTGTGTACCTTCCATAGGTGTCTATTATCAGAGTGTGTAGGTAGGTGTGTACCTTCCATAGGTGTCTATTATCAGAGTGTGTAGGTAGTTGTGTACCTTCCATAGGTGTCTATTATCAGAGTGTGTAGGTAGGTGTGTACCTTCCATAGGTGTCTATTATCAGAGTGTGTAGGTAGTTGTGTACCTTCCATAGGTGTCTATTATCAGAGTGTGTAGGTAGTTGTGTACCTTCCATAGGTGTCTATTATCAGAGTGTGTAGGTAGTTGTGTACCTTCCATAGGTGTCTATTATCAGAGTGTGTAGGTAGTTGTGTACCTTCCATAGGTGTCTATTATCAGAGTGTGTAGGTGGGTGTGTACCTTCCATAGGTGTCTATTATCAGAGTGTGTGTCTGTGTGTACCTTCCATAGGTGTCTATTATCAGAGTGTGTAGGTAGTTGTGTACCTTCCATAGGTGTCTATTATCAGAGTGTGTAGCTGGGTGTGTACCTTCCATAGGTGTCTATTATCAGAGTGTGTAGGTGGTTGTGTAGAGTGTGTAGGTGGGTGTGTACCTTCCATAGGTGTCTATTATCAGAGTGTGTAGGTGGTTGTGTAGAGTGTGTAGGTGGGTGTGTACCTTCCATAGGTGTCTATTATCAGAGTGTGTAGGTGGTTGTGTAGAGTGTGTAGATGGGTGTGTACCTTCCATAGGTGTCTATTATCAGAGTGTGTAGCTGGGTGTGTACCTTCCATAGGTGTCTATTATCAGAGTGTGTAGGTAGTTGTGTACCTTCCATAGGTGTCTATTATCAGAGTGTGTAGGTAGTTGTGTACCTTCCATAGGTGTCTATTAGAGTGTGTAGGTAGGTGTGTACCTTCCATAGGTGTCTATTATCAGAGTGTGTAGGTAGTTGTGTACCTTCCATAGGTGTCTATTAGAGTGTGTAGGTAGTTGTGTACCTTCCATAGGTGTCTATTATCAGAGTGTGTAGGTAGTTGTGTACCTTCCATAGGTGTCTATTATCAGAGTGTGTAGGTAGGTGTGTACCTTCCATAGGTGTCTATTATCAGAGTGTGTAGGTAGGTGTGTACCTTCCATAGGTGTCTATTATCAGAGTGTGTAGGTAGTTGTGTACCTTCCATAGGTGTCTATTATCAGAGTGTGTAGGTAGTTGTGTACCTTCCATAGGTGTCTATTATCAGAGTGTGTAGGTAGTTGTGTACCTTCCATAGGTGTCTATTATCAGAGTGTGTAGGTAGTTGTGTACCTTCCATAGGTGTCTATTATCAGAGTGTGTAGGTAGGTGTGTACCTTCCATAGGTGTCTATTATCAGAGTGTGTAGGTAGTTGTGTACCTTCCATAGGTGTCTATTATCAGAGTGTGTAGGTAGTTGTGTACCTTCCATAGGTGTCTATTATCAGAGTGTGTAGGTAGTTGTGTACCTTCCATAGGTGTCTATTATCAGAGTGTGTAGGTAGTTGTGTACCTTCCATAGGTGTCTATTATCAGAGTGTGTAGGTAGGTGTGTACCTTCCATAGGTGTCTATTATCAGAGTGTGTAGGTAGTTGTGTACCTTCCATAGGTGTCTATTATCAGAGTGTGTAGGTAGTTGTGTACCTTCCATAGGTGTCTATTATCAGAGTGTGTAGGTAGGTGTGTACCTTCCATAGGTGTCTATTATCAGAGTGTGTAGGTAGTTGTGTACCTTCCATAGGTGTCTATTATCAGAGTGTGTAGGTAGTTGTGTACCTTCCATAGGTGTCTATTATCAGAGTGTGTAGGTAGGTGTGTACCTTCCATAGGTGTCTATTATCAGAGTGTGTAGGTAGTTGTGTACCTTCCATAGGTGTCTATTATCAGAGTGTGTAGGTAGTTGTGTACCTTCCATAGGTGTCTATTATCAGAGTGTGTAGGTAGTTGTGTACCTTCCATAGGTGTCTATTATCAGAGTGTGTAGGTAGTTGTGTACCTTCCATAGGTGTCTATTATCAGAGTGTGTAGGTGGGTGTGTACCTTCCATAGGTGTCTATTATCAGAGTGTGTGTCTGTGTGTACCTTCCATAGGTGTCTATTATCAGAGTGTGTAGGTAGTTGTGTACCTTCCATAGGTGTCTATTATCAGAGTGTGTAGCTGGGTGTGTACCTTCCATAGGTGTCTATTATCAGAGTGTGTAGGTGGTTGTGTAGAGTGTGTAGGTGGGTGTGTACCTTCCATAGGTGTCTATTATCAGAGTGTGTAGGTGGTTGTGTAGAGTGTGTAGGTGGGTGTGTACCTTCCATAGGTGTCTATTAGAGTGTGTAGGTGGGTGTGTACCTTCCATAGGTGTCTATTAGAGTGTGTAGGTGGTTGTGTAGAGTGTGTAGGTAGTTGTGTACCTTCCATAGGTGTCTATTATCAGAGTGTGTAGGTAGTTGTGTACCTTCCATAGGTGTCTATTATCAGAGTGTGTAGGTAGTTGTGTACCTTCCATAGGTGTCTATTATCAGAGTGTGTAGGTAGGTGTGTACCTTCCATAGGTGTCTATTATCAGAGTGTGTAGGTAGTTGTGTACCTTCCATAGGTGTCTATTATCAGAGTGTGTAGGTAGTTGTGTACCTTCCATAGGTGTCTATTATCAGAGTGTGTAGGTAGTTGTGTACCTTCCATAGGTGTCTATTATCAGAGTGTGTAGGTAGTTGTGTACCTTCCATAGGTGTCTATTATCAGAGTGTGTAGGTAGGTGTGTACCTTCCATAGGTGTCTATTATCAGAGTGTGTAGGTAGTTGTGTACCTTCCATAGGTGTCTATTATCAGAGTGTGTAGGTAGTTGTGTACCTTCCATAGGTGTCTATTATCAGAGTGTGTAGGTAGGTGTGTACCTTCCATAGGTGTCTATTATCAGAGTGTGTAGGTAGTTGTGTACCTTCCATAGGTGTCTATTATCAGAGTGTGTAGGTAGTTGTGTACCTTCCATAGGTGTCTATTATCAGAGTGTGTAGGTAGGTGTGTACCTTCCATAGGTGTCTATTATCAGAGTGTGTAGGTAGTTGTGTACCTTCCATAGGTGTCTATTATCAGAGTGTGTAGGTAGTTGTGTACCTTCCATAGGTGTCTATTATCAGAGTGTGTAGGTAGTTGTGTACCTTCCATAGGTGTCTATTATCAGAGTGTGTAGGTAGTTGTGTACCTTCCATAGGTGTCTATTATCAGAGTGTGTAGGTGGGTGTGTACCTTCCATAGGTGTCTATTATCAGAGTGTGTGTCTGTGTGTACCTTCCATAGGTGTCTATTATCAGAGTGTGTAGGTAGTTGTGTACCTTCCATAGGTGTCTATTATCAGAGTGTGTAGCTGGGTGTGTACCTTCCATAGGTGTCTATTATCAGAGTGTGTAGGTGGTTGTGTAGAGTGTGTAGGTGGGTGTGTACCTTCCATAGGTGTCTATTATCAGAGTGTGTAGGTGGTTGTGTAGAGTGTGTAGGTGGGTGTGTACCTTCCATAGGTGTCTATTAGAGTGTGTAGGTGGGTGTGTACCTTCCATAGGTGTCTATTAGAGTGTGTAGGTGGTTGTGTAGAGTGTGTAGGTAGTTGTGTACCTTCCATAGGTGTCTATTAGAGTGTGTAGGTAGTTGTGTAGAGTGTGTAGGTGGGTGTGTACCTTCCATAGGTGTCTATTATCAGAGTGTGTAGGTGGTTGTGTAGAGTGTGTAGCTGGGTGTGTACCTTCCATAGGTGTCTATTATCAGAGTGTGTAGGTGGTTGTGTAGAGTGTGTAGGTGGGTGTGTACCTTCCATAGGTGTCTATTATCAGAGTGTGTAGGTGGTTGTGTAGAGTGTGTAGGTAGGTGTGTACCTTCCATAGGTGTCTATTATCAGAGTGTGTAGGTGGGTGTGTACCTTCCATAGGTGTCTATTAGAGTGTGTAGTTAGTTGTGTACCTTCCATAGGTGTCTATTAGAGTGTGTAGGTAGTTGTGTACCTTCCATAGGTGTCTATTATCAGAGTGTGTAGGTAGTTGTGTACCTTCCATAGGTGTCTATTAGAGTGTGTAGGTAGTTGTGTAGAGTGTGTAGTTAGTTGTGTACCTTCCATAGGTGTCTATTATCAGAGTGCTGGCTTGTTCCAGCGTCCAATGGCATCGCTCCAGAACCTCCTGACACTCTGCTCTGGAGCGCAGACCCAGACGGAACAACTGCTCCACCTAGTGGACACATGCAGTACTACATTAAACACTGCTCCACCTAGTGGACACATGCAGTACTACATTAAACACTGCTCCACCTAGTGGACACATGCAGTACTACATTAAACACTGCTCCACCTAGTGGACACATGCAGTACTACATTAAACACTGCTCCACCTAGAGGACACATACAGTACTACATTAAACACTGCTCCACCTACAGGACGCATGCAGTACTACATTAAACAACTGCTCCACCTACAGGATGCATGCAGTACTACATTAAACAACTGCTCCACCTACAGGACGCATGCAGTACTACATTAAACACTGCTCCACCTACAGGATGCATACAGTACTACATTAAACAACTGCTCCACCTACAGGATGCATACAGTACTACATTAAACAACTGCTCCACCTACAGGATGCATACAGTACTACATTAAACAACTGCTCCACCTACAGGATGCATACAGTACTACATTAAACAACTACTCCACCTACAGCAGTGGTCCTCAACCTTTTCAGGCCGCGACCCCCAAAATAATCGTATTTTAACTGACGAGCACTATAGAGTTGAGGCATTACATTTTGTATAACACGGTTCTATTGTGAAAATAGCAGATCTACATGCTCAGCTATCAGATCAGCTATTTTCATAATTTCTGCCTATAATGTTTGACAATTTGACCAATGCATAATTTGTCATTTTAGATGTTTTAAAATGTCCTTAAATTGTCACTATAGACATGTGCAGATACCCTCTATACACTTAAACGTTATGTTGCTTTGTTAACTGTTGAGTGAGAAAACAATGTTGCACATTAAGTAAAAAATCTGGGGACCCCTCAAAATAATTTGGGGACCCACCTGGGGGTCCTGACCCACAGGTTGAGAACCACTGGCCTACAGGATGAATACAGTATTGGTTGAATACAATTTACAATTTAGGTATTTAGCAGACACTCTTAACACATCGACTGCCCACTAGGTGGCGCCAGTCATCCCCTCTGAGTGCCCCCATAGCACTTCCATTGAAGAATACACGGTTCTACAGGGCCCTGTTGCGTCAATGCATGCGTGATGACGTCACTTGGTCACATGAGCGCAGACAGGATGTTATTGTGTAACTTACTGTAGGGATCAGTGTAGATTCATGCGGCCAGAGTTTTAGCCATAAAACAAACATCGGAGATAAAGGGCTTTAAAGATGGGGAAATGCATTGGAGTATACGGACAAAAACGGCCGCGCGATGCTCTCAGCGTCGACTCGAATCGACTAGCGGCTAATGGGCTGCATCTAGGCGCAGCCCCAACGTAACGATGAGATATAAAGTTAATACTGTAAGTACAGTAAACACGTCAACGCGTCGTGGGCCTCCAGCGACATCAAAGAAATTGACGCGTAGACACCACGTGGGCACCCGCTGTGTTAATCCAGAGTGATTTACAATAAGCAATAATAAATCAATACACATACAACATCAATACATCAAATGCACAGAAATATCAATCTAGACAAAAATAACATAGTGTGTAGGGTGTAGTTACTAGTTTCTACCTTCAGGTGGTAGGGTGGTGTAAGGTGTAGTTACTAGGTCTTACCTTCAGGTGGCGTACTGCCTCAGTAACAGTGTATAAGGTGGTGTAGGGTGTAGTTACTAGGTTCTACCTTCAGGTGGCGTACTGCCTCATTAACAGTGTATAAGGTGGTGTAGGGTGTAGTTACTATAGTCTACCTTCAGGTGGCGTACTGCCTCCGTAACGTTCCAGCTGTGGTTCTGCAGAGCCGTCTGACATTCCTCTACTGTGACCCCATGCACCGCCCCCTGGACCTGTCAATCAAACAGTCAACCAATCAATCAATCAGTCAATCAATCAATCAATCAATCAATCAATCAATCAACCAATCAATCAATCAATCAATCAATCAATCAATGAATCAATCAATCAATCAATCAATCAATCAATCAACCAAAAAATCAACCAAAAAATCAGTCAGTCAGTCAGTCAATCGGAAACCGCTTTTCTCCATGTTAGAACATTTTATTTTCCCCCGTAAATGAACCTTTTTGTTTTTGTTTTATCCCACAATTTTTGCAACCCATTTTTTCACCCAGTGCCAACTGCCAAAGCTGTAATCCTGGGTTCTGCCCTTCCCTCTGCCACGCCTGGGGAGACCCGGCTGGCCAGGGGGAGGCAGTATAGAGACCAGGATTAATGCATGTTTTTGTGAGGGTATCAACCCTAGGAGACACGGGGTCTTGTATGATGAAGCAGGGCTTTGCTTTACCAAAAGACGTGCACATTTGAAACTTGGAGATACGAGGTTTCTGCCCGACAGTGACGATATTTTAGATAATGGCCGTTTTGGTTAGAACTGTCTGAAAATAACTGTGTACTTCAAGTTTAAAATGATACTAAATATTTTTTCCAAATAAATTCCAAATATTATCAAATGATGTTGCGGCACCCCTGGACTGCCGTCACGGCACCCCAGGGTGCCCCGTCACCCCAGGGTGCCCCGGCACCCACATTGAAAACCCCTGTCTGCTAGCAGGTCACCTGACCTGTGAGACGCTGTTCTCCTGCTGCAGGCTGAGCGCCGCCGCGCGGCCGTTGTTGTTGTTGTTGTAGGAGGAGTTAGGCTTGTTGTTGTGGGCGGGGTTAGGTTTGGCTCCGCCCCCAGGGTGCTGCTGGACCATGGGCTTGACGGCGGCCATGTTTGCTGCTCCGTACCTGAACAGGATCAAGGAGATGTATGGAAGGAAGGGACATCACGTGACAACAGGGGATGCGCCATGTCCGGCCATGACGCTCACCGTGGGTGCCAGAACTCGCAGCGGAAGTGCGATGAAATCATAGACCAGTAATGATTTCATCGACTAAGACTATAACAAAAAATGTTTGTCGACTGCATTTTTTCCACTGACGAAAACTAAATAAAAACAAATTAAAAACGAAGCTGTGATGACTAAAACTAAATAAATTGACAATTTCATCAACAAAATAAAAACTAGACTAAAACGTTAGGGAGGGACTGGTGGAGGAGAAAGTAATTTTATTTATTTTATTTACGGCTATTTTCAGTACGCAACAAAGAGTAAAATCAGTCATTACGATGCCATCAAGGGCTGCCAAAATATATTTTTAGTTGACTAAATCAACTGTAGATTTAGTCAACTAAAATCATATGATATTTAGTCGACTAAAAAAAACTAAAACTAAAACTTTTCAGTTGACTAAATTATGACTAAAACTAATTTACATTTTATTCAAAAGACTATGACTAAAACTAAATCAAAATCTGTTGTCAAAAACAAGACTGTCATAGACTGTATAAAAGATATGGACAAAGTGACGCCATTGGTTTTCTATGCAGCGCACACATTTTGGGTCCTTGGCATGGGTGTCGCCATCATAGATTGTAAAGGCACCAGAGGATGCTATTGGCTGCCAACGGTCACGTGCAACCGTAGGGATACATGGGAGAATGTGGTCGGAGCCTCCCGAAATACAGCACACGAAGAAGAACACAGCCGGCTGGTATCAGTTTAGTTGGCCACGCCCCCCCCCCCGCGCAACTTTATCATCAATTTTAACATAAATGGGACCTTATTTTCACAAAACGCATATCATCGTGATTGAAAGGCAATTTTTAACTAGCGATAGGAACCATAAAGTATGTATGAAAGTGTTAATTAAGGTTAGAAAACGAAAGGCGAAAATGAATGGGATCCAATGGAGGGCAATTCTTTTTGCGATCGGCCAGGGGGGAAAACAGCGCAACTAGCGGCCAATCATAGGAAGTTTTAGTTCCGTATTGGAATCATTTTAAATGAATGAAAATATTACTTCAGTTACACCACTTAGACCCGCTAATGCCTCTATGCTTACTTTGTAAAACACACCTGAGTTGCACTGTAGGCCTACTTGAGTTATTTTTCCATACACCAAATATCTTCACCAAAAATAGCCGATCTACAAGCTCACAACGCATCTTGTAGTGCGCTTGTCGAACTTTTGGTGAATGTCCTCCCAGAAGAGGGTGCTGAGCAGTGTTGCCAGATGGGAAATGTTGAATTATCGTACCGGAGGCTCAGAATTATCGCATTTGACATGAAACTATCGTACACAACCAAAAAAAAAGATAAATCACTCAAAAATGTAATTTCACCAAAAAATTCATCTTTAGCGTAAGAAACGACCTTGTTTGAGACTCCTGTGTGACAAAAACGCATGCTGCGTGGAGGCAGGAAACTTCCTGGAGCTTCTTACACAAATAAAAGCCTGAAACTGGTCTGGAAAGATGCAACCGGTGTACAAAACATCTCCCGTAACGCTGCTTTCAAATCTCCACCACACGTAAACATCAATGATGTCCAAATTCACTTCCTGGCTGCTCGCTGTGGATCTGTTGCTCTGATGCGACTCTGCGCCCTGAATGTATGGCAAGCCGCAGCGGCCCATTTCACATTAATTCTTGCATGAGGCTGCCCTCTGCTGCCAGTATGGCCAAAGTACACATGTTAAAAAATATATATATTTTTCTATAACGTCGCAAAGGTAAGCTGCTTTTTGCTGGCACCAGACCCAATAAATAAATAATAACATCTGGCAGTAAAACTGTTAAATTAAATAAACGTGAACAGGGTTGTGACGTGGGTTGGCTCACCTCTCCAGGTAGGCGGGGCGCTCAGGGAGCGGGGCGGGGCCAGGGGCGGGGCCGTCCACCAAGGAAGAAGAAGAGGCCACGCCCACGCGTCCCTCCAACAGCCTGGAGGGCGGCGCTGTTGAGACAGAAGGTCATTTAGGTTGGTGATTCATTATCAGTAATTGTCATGCGTCTCTGTCGTTGAACATTATGGAATGTTATGAATTGAAAACAACATTTGTCTTTGGCTTTTAGGCTTCTTTAACTAAAAGTACACAAGGCAGATAATGACGAATAGTTGACATTATTTAACAACAATATAAAAAAAATATATACATGAAAAGTAGAAATAGCCAATATATAAGCTCAAAATGTGCCACGCTGTGACAGGTTTTTAACTTGTAGATCGGGTATTTCCACTTTATTTTATTATTATGTTTTTTTTAACTCTTTGAGTGCCAATCCCGAACTAGTTCGGCTTTATTAGCGTATCGTAGAGTGCCGATCCCGAACAAGTTCGGCTTTTAATAAAAAAAAAAAAAAAAATCGTTTTTTTTTTGAAAAAAAATGTTTTTGAATTTTTTTTTTCTTTTTTTGGACCCCATCAAATCTGGTGAACATGATTTCAATCGCGATTTTGCATGTTCCACCCCCATACAACCCCATCTAACATACAGGGCAGCCATTTTTGTTTACATTACATGTAAAACATAATGGCGATTATCTCAAGAATGCCTGAACGGATTTCCAATCGGATTTTTTTGTTTGAAAGCTGTGAACAAACTGCACAAATCCACTCCAATGCAATCCAGGATTGCATTGGATTTTTTAGAGCTCATTCTTCTCTGTTTTTTTCCCATGCATGAGGTGTGCAAGGTTTAATCATGGCTAAGTTGACGAAAATAAGGCTTCTAAAATGCTTGGTAGCCAATAGCTAACTTCAAGCTAACTTCATCCTCTTCCTGTACATGCACAAAGGAAAGTGTTCAGGCAAGTCATGGCTCCAGGGCTTGGGCATGCATTACCAGCATATCTCTATTATTCTCTGGTCACTGGGCGCCCTCTAGTGGTGATAGGCTGGCACTCAATGAGTTAACATGGGAACGATTATGACCATTTATAATTGTGCTTGTCTCAAATAATTGGCGACAGAGGATGCATTTGAGAAAGAAATAAGGGGTGGCAAACCTAGGGTTTACGACTTAAAGGAGTAGTTCACCCCCAAAATGACTTTTTTTCTATTGATTAGTCACGCCATGGAGACTAGAGTTCAATAATATTTTTTGCTTTTTGTCACATTCCTAAAACAACATTTTGATTCGAGTAAATTTACCCCCATTGATTCCGGAAAACGAATGGGGGTAAATTTATTGTTATCACATTTTTGTCTTAGTGTGACGGAGAGAGTCGCAGCCCCAGCCTTGAAGCCTCAAAAGTCTAGTATCTCCCCCGGACCAAAGAGATGTCTCTTTGGTCTAGTGGTTAAGATATTGGACTTTAGCGTGGGAGACCCGGGTACGAACCCGGGTGGGGAGGTTCGGATCACCTCCGTTACATTAGGAATGCGACAAAAAACTAAAAATATTATTGAACTCTAGTCTCCATGGTGTGACTAATCAATAGAAAAAAAGTCATTTTGGGGGTGAACTACTCCTTTAAGCCCCATTTCTAAAACAGAGACTGACACAATATGTCTATGTATATGGGCATTCCCAGATATGGGCTTAATATTGATGACATCAGGGATGTCAATATATGGGATGCGGTGACGCGCCGCACCTGCACATGAACTCTGTCTTTGGCCATATATGGAGTGTGACATGAGGTGTGACGCACGGATGGACATGATGTGCAGGTTTTCACACTAAATGCGACCTACGGTCGCAACAATCTGAGGTTAAATGTGAACACAACTCGCTATCCCCTGATGACCCAAACGACGACGCTGATTGCGATTTCTAAAAGCGCCTTTTGGAGGAAGTATCGAAAATAGCCGACCTCCAAGCTCACAACCGTTGTAGTTCGGCTGGGAGGTCGGCTATTTCCGGTGCTGGAGTACCACACTGAGCTAAGCATAATCAAGTGAATACTGGAGATGTGGCGTAACAACATGTATTTCTACACAGAGAGGGCAATTCTTTCAACATAAAATGCTGTATTCAAGTTCAGGAGAGTTTGGACAAGGCTATTCTCTTGAATGCTGCCTTCAGGTATGGCATGGAAAGAGGGGGCGTTTGTGTTTCTTTCACCGTAGTAAAAACTGCATTCATGGTCTGGAGAGGGCACTTTTTACAGAGGGATAAAAGGGCAGGGGCTCAAGCCCCCTTTGATGTCTATTAAAGCCCCTTCTCCACTGTAGGGTCGAACCAGAACTTTCCAGAGCCAAGAACTTTCCAGAACCTGTGAAGTTCCGGGACCAACATTCTGCTTACGTTTCCATAGAACCAGAACTAACCGGGAAGGTCCCCCCAAAACACATCAAGAGCGGGAGCTATATTATATTAATTATTTACACTCCCAAGACCTTATATTCATAGCATATTTTAGTGATTATGTTGCGAGGAAAACGTTGAGATAACAGTCATTTTGGTCAGAACTGACTGAAAATAACTTTGTACTTCAAGTTTAAAATCATACAAAATATTTGTTTTAAGTGTCCAAATGAATTACAGATATTATCAAATTATTTCGGGGTATTTCGGCACCCCTGAACCAGAAAAAAAAAATTGTTTCAGGTTCTGCCTCGAAGTGGAAAAGGGGCTATTATTCCAAACATAGGAGACGGTGTTTGAAGGAGCGTTCGTTTTATGGTTAGATGTCACAGTTATTGTCCACGACATTGCAAGCGGTGCGAAGGCCAGCGGACCTTGGTCCTGCTCTTCGCGCCCGAGCGCCCCAGGCGCGAGTGGCCGCGAAGAGCGGGCCAGGGCCGCGCGGCCGGCGGAGCGCCGCGCGAGTTACGAAGCCGTGGTGAATGCAATCGTTCTATTTATGCCCAGGCCGTAAGGCCTGGGCAAGCCCACGATAAACGCATTCACACCCGCGCAGTCCAAGTGATGGTAGGATGTCTCTCCTATGGTAGGAATACTCGCTTACAGTATGTGTGCTCGTGCCTGAGAGAGAGGGACTTACTGGAGGAGGAGGTCTGGAAGGAGGAGGTGAAGGAGACGGGTGGAGGAAGGGAGGAGGAAAGGAGGTGTCCTAGAGAGCCCTGAACTCCTCCATAAAGCCCTGAGGAAGACGAGGAGGAAGAGGAAGCAGCGGCCGCCGCCGCTGCTGCTGCTGCTGCTGCTGCTGCAACCAAACATGTCAACGTTTTTACTTATATTAAAACTCACCCACCGCTATTATTAAGACCCTTCTAATGGTCCACACCGCCAGGATTTTGCCTACCTTTAACGTGGACGCGCGCGAATCCATTGCGCGATGGTTCACCGATTCCATTCACAATACGATCCAGTCACGGTAAGCTACGACGGTAAACAGCCTGCCATTTCCCAAAGCGAAACCGACGGAGCGCCACGCTGGTGTTGTGTAACATTAAACCAGATGGGATTTCGGCAGACAGGATACAGGCGTCGTTGTCCCGCCCCCCCATTTACGGTCTGGAACATCCAGATCCGTTTTTTGTGAATAGGGCCGGTCCATAGAGCGCTATGGACGGCAAATCGGCGATCATACTTTTTTGTTTTATAGTTATTAAAGCTAATTGATAACTCGTCATACTCGTCATAAGCAGAGTGGACCCATAAATATAGCTCGTCAAACTCGTCATATGCAGTGGGTGAGTTAATTGTGCTCTCATAGTAATATGTAGCAGTGGTTCTCAAACTTTGATTTTTTTTTTACTCAGACTTGAGTTCAATAATATTTTATAATGTAATATGTATCTTATCGGAATCGCTATCGACAGATATGACACTGAAAATATCTCCATTTTTATATTTTTATGTAAAGTTTTAAGTAAAGTTGAAAAGCTTTCCCAGGAAACCCAGATTGAATCTTCAGCATTCCCTAGCGGCCGGCCTGGACCGGCCGGGAATGAACCGGCCGTTCGGGTGTTGTCCCGCTTTTCCCAATGGCCAGCACGTCCCTGTGTACAAGTTAAGCTGGTTGCACACTGCTGCGTTTTTCTTTGCGAAATGCGTTTTTCAGGGCATGGAGAGAGAGAGAGATAGAGAGAGCAAGGGACCGAGTGGTGCGCGAAACGGGCGTCAGTGTGCAAACGTGACTGACATAACGTGAGGTTGATTTTTTTATTTGCGTGCTCCGAAATTCACTCCGATATTCGGCCCGAAAAACGCAGCAGTGTGCAACGACCTTTACGCTTTCAAAGTAACTTCCCCAACACTGGCAACAACACAACAATAAAACATAACATAACGTACCCGCGCGCCGCGGCGAGGACGCCAGAGGGGGCGGGGGCAGGGGGAGGGGCGAGGGGGAGGAGGCGGCAGAGAGGGGAGGAGGGGGCAGGGGGAGTGGCGAGCAGGAGCGGGGGAGCATCATGGGCGGAGCCGGCAGCGTCGTCATCATAAGCCCCGCCCCCGGGGAGGAGGAGCGAGAGCTGGGCTGGGAGAAGGAGGAGGGGGAGGGGCCAGAGGAGGCGTGGTCTCTGGGGGGGATCTGGGGGGGGGCCCGTCTGTAGGAGCCTGGCTCCGCCCCCCGCTGCTCGTCGCCTGGGAGATGAAGATAAAATACAATTTAACAATTTAACAATCCAGAGCGACTTACAATAGCAAGGTAATCAATCTGTTCAGAAGGCACTACTGTTTTCCCCTTAACACATGGGTGACTAAAGCCTCGATCAGAGTCGGGTCCGCGGTGGAAGGCTATCCACCGTGGTGTAGTGCAGTGTAGTCTTTTTGAGTCATAAAACTACAACGTTAAACGACTCTGTTGGAGGCTTAACAGGTCATTTTGAGATCACAAAGTGCAATAACTCTCCCCGTGAAGGTCTATGACTTTTCCTAAATACTCAAAACATATGTTCTTGTTGTCTTTCCCCTTCTGAAACGTTTCCTAAGTATGAAATAATATACCATTATACCACTCTGACTGTTAGTTATCGGTCATAAAGACAGGTCTCACCCACTCCTCCCCTTTCTAATTCCCATTTGGAAGACAATAGAACCCCCGCTGGCAGCAGGGGAGGAGGTGTTGCTCTCCTGGGCCAAAAGGGAGAGAATTTACCTGTCAAATTTGACTGATAAATACGGTCAGAGTGGAAGTGATTTTTTTTCAGTCACCCGAGTGTTAACGAAGTCATTACGCCACTCGCTCATCCCCCGGTTCACAGAAGTAATTTCTCTATGGAGAATAACATTGAGTCATCTTGGGCCGCACTCAGACATTAAGAACATTTGTTCTGGGCATGATCTGTGCTCTTTCAAAGTTGCATCAAAGTCTCTTCCAAAAAATAATACATTTCCCACAATGCTTTGTGGGAAGTGGGCGGTTCCACAGACATAAAAAGGTAGACGCCTCTTCCGGCTCTCTGGTACCCGTCTCGCATTGATAGGCATTTTTGATTGACAGGCTTGGAATTCTTCCGTGTGCGTAACAGACACGGAAGGTCGGTAGGCAAATCAGAGGCAGGAGGGGGCGGGTCTTTGCGTATGCAGCTATAAAACTAGTAAGATAGAGATATAAAATACTATTTACAATATAGTGTGGGAAATTAAGTCCATTTTTTGGAAGAATCGTTCGGTTTGTGATACAAGCACCAAATTTTGCACAAAGTTTCCTCTGGACCTACTTTTCCCAAAAAGCATGCTAGCCACTCAATTAAAAACAAATAGAGTTGGGGTCCCATTGACTTTCTATACAGTAAAATAATACAAAAAAAAAAATCTGCTTTAAAGGGGAAGACCACCCATTTTCAATATTGAACTATGTCATTAAAATACCTTAGAGGAGTTGTGTGGAAATTAAAAAAAAGTTCCCCCTCTTCTGTGTTGCCTAGAACTGGAGGATTGATTTTGGGATTTGTATTGTAAAGTACAGTGTGTGATGTCATCACATTGTACACTAAACCATAGTAGTGTTATGGGGGCTTTTTAGCCCAAGGAATGTTTTTGTGCAAAACAAATGCTTGCATTGGATTCAGAATCATGAAAACCCCTAGTTTGACCCCTCACATGCTATTTAAAGCAGATTATTTTTTTTTTATTATTTTACTGTATAGAAAGTCAATGGGAACTATTTTGGAAAAAAAAATTGAGTGGCTAACATGCTTTTTGGGAAAAGTAGGTCCAGAGGAAACTTTGTGCAACATTTGGTGCTTGTATCACAAAGTGAACGATTGTGTCACTAATTGCCCGGGCTAATATAGAGCGTCGCAGTTGAAGCCCCACCCCGTCTTCACTCCGGTGTCGGAAGTGTTTTCCCCATTCATTTCTTCCATAGACATTTCATAAAGTATTTACTTAAACGTTTTTAAGCCTTGGACAAATCCTTGTATATCTGCTATTTTTCACTGGTTAAAGCATTCAATAATTCTAGGCCTAGATTTTTATGTTATTGGGTAGCCGTGTCATAAGCGGCATAACGTCTGGCGCTCGTTATTGTCGATAACGACCGCTCAGCCAGACGTTTCCCTTACATATTTAAGACCTCCTGGGGAGGGCGGGACCCTCCCCAGGGGTCCTGCCCCGCATGTTGAGGACCACTGACCAGTGTTGATTTCGTCGACTAAAACTATGACGAAAAATGTTTGTCGACTGCGTTTTTTTCACTGACGAAAACGAAGTAAAAACGAAATAAAAACTAAGACTAGACTAAAATGTTAGTGAGGGACTGGTGGAGAAGAGAGTCATTGTATGTTTGGCTGCTCTCCGGTGTTGCGTGCTGATAATAGCTGATCTACAAGCTCACAACTACAAGAGCTTGTAGATCAGCATTTTCAGCACGCAACCAAGTGTAAAATCAGTCATTACGATGCCATCAAGGCCTGCCGAAACACATTTTAGTCGACTAAATCAACTGTAGATTTAGTCGCCTAAAATCTTATGATATTCAGTCAACTAAAACTAGACTAAAACTAAAAGTTTTCAGGTGACTAAATTATGACTACAACTAAATTACATTTTATTCAAAAGACTATGACTAAAGGTCTTTGCACACAGGCGCGTTTATCCGCACGGATAAAACGGACGATTTCATTTTTTTGTGTTCATAGACGGTTATGTCCCCTCTCAAACCAGCACTTGCCTGGTCGGGCAACCTCAAAGTAAACTCCACCTGCCCGAAGGTATTATTTACCTGCCAGGGGGCAGGTGGGCAAGCCTTAGTGTCAATGCCTGTGTAGCCTACTGTACTGTTGTACTGGGTTGGTTGAACTACAACCACTGGTTCTATAACCATGTTGTACTGTATTGTACTGTATTCCTTAAAATTGTATTTTTCATCAAAAGGATGAGAGAAGGGGGCACGGTGGTGCAGTGGTTAGCACTTCGCCTCACAGCCAGAAGGTCCTGGGTTCGATTCCCGCCGGGGGAAGCTGTGGGCGCTGGGGGCGTGTTCCTCCACCCGCGTCATCAGCACCCACACCTTAGGTGGGGTTGGCGATAGGGCCTTTCTGTGGTGAGTTTGCATGTTCTCCCCGTGTCTCCTTGGGCATAGGCCCGCACACAAAGACATGCAGTAGTCCTGGTTTCTCTACTACCTCCCCCTAGCCAGCCGGGTTCTCCCCAATGTCCCCTGGCGCGGCAGGGGGAGAGCGGAAACCAGGACTACAGGTTAGGTAGTCACCGGGTGAGAAAAAATGGGTTGCAAAAACCGTGGGATAAAAAACATTTAAAAAAAAAAAAAAAGCATGAGAATTCTATGTGAAATAATCTGAGATAAGATGGATAATATGTTCTATTTATTTGCTGGAAAAAATTAAAGGGGAAAAATAATTGCGCCGACTAAAACTACACTAAAATTTCAAACGTTTTTGTCGACTAAAACAAGACTAACTGAAATGACGTTGTCTTGGACTAAAAACTAAAAGGCTTGACTTTTTGTCGACTAAAACTTGACTAAATAAAGACAGGTTGAGGAGGTTGACTAAATGTGATCAAAACTAACAAGAGCAATTGAAACTGGACTAAAGCCCTTTGCACACAGGCGCGTTTATCCGCACGGATAAAAACGGACAATTTAATTTTTTTTAAAGAAAACAATGATTCTCTACGACCTCATGCACACCGGATCCGAATTAGCCGTGCGACGAGTGGCTGCGGCCGTGCGTTTTTTTCTCGATCGAACCCAGTTGGATTTGTGCGTCTTGTCGCATGTGGTAAAAAAACTCATCACTCCTTTTATGACTCCTTTTGGGATCCGCAGCGCCGATTCCACACAGCCTTGCACACCAAATCCAACATGTTTTATTCATGCAGCAAACACAACTGTCCTGTGTGCAAAGGGCTTAAAACTAAATCAAAATGTTGCTGTCAAAAACAACACTGCCACTGACCCAGGGAGATGGAGCTGGAGCGAGGGTTGTTGCCCCGCCTCCACGACGCCGACGCTGGCGGCGGCAGGGCCACGCCCCCCACCTGCTTGGAGGGCCTGAGGGGGGGCACGGGGGTGCGGGGGGGCAGCACGGGGCGGCCCCCTCCCCCCTCCACCTCGCAGGACGGGGGGGTGGGCAGGTAGATCTGTCTGTGGGGGCCCCCCACCGGGGCCAGGGGGGGGAGGAGGGGGGCGGGCACGGGGGCCAGGGGGAGGGGCGAGGAGGGGAGGGAGCGGCCCGTCGCCATGGGAACCTGTAGCTTCACCATGACCTGGAGGGGGGAAGAGAGAGAGAGAGAGAGAGAGAGAGAGAGAGAGAGAGAGAGAGAGAGACAGAGAGAGAGAGAGAGACAGAGACAGAGAGAGAGAGAGAGAGAGAGAGAAGAAAGAAATAGAATTTGAATACAAGTGTAAATATAATGTTTTCTCAGAGCCAGAGGAGGGTTGTGGGCGGGTCTTGCCTGTCTCCAGCCAATAGACAGGCCCACTCTCTGAGTAGACTGCTTCTCTTGGTCTGGTTTTGTCATATGACGCGCCTCTTTCTGTCGGTGTCCTGGCCGATCTGGCGCACCAACCAATGAAATCAATGCAAGACTGAGGAGGGGTGCGTCTAACTTTTGAAAATCAACAGAAACAGTGGAGGGAGGGGTGGCTCACCAGAGCTCTTAATTGCTCCCTTTGAACTTCAGAAGGGATTCTGAACTGCAGTCATTGATTGAGCCATACAAGTGTCAATAGCTCGTTAGTGCTTCTCTCTAATCAATGAAACATCAAAGACAACAACCTGTCATAGAGGGAAGGGGGAGGGGAATGTTTTGTGTACACAAGTCAAACACAACCCCTCCCACCAGATCTCTTGTGATTGGGAATTTCAAATTTCAAATCCCCTCCCCTTTTAAATCAAATAGAATAGGGACAACTTCAGACTCAAGCTCCAGCGCAGAGTCTGAAATCAGGCTAGGGCGGGTGAGAAACCCATTGTCTTGTGACATCATCGATTGGGAATCCAAGCTAATAGAAAATGCAGGCTTTCTACTCCTGAAAAGTTGGCAATGTTAAAGTGGAAGCCATTGTTCTCGCGATAATAAAAATCTATTTTTTTTTCAAAAATAATGATTAATTTCTTTTTTTGGAAAATGATGATGTCACAAGACGATGGATTCGGAACTTCCCACAGCTCTCCTAGGAGACTTGGACTGAGTAGAAAAAAATGGTGATATTTTATTATGAACATTAGTGAGGACCTATTATATGAAGATGGGTTGAAAAGTGGTGAAGTCCTCCTTTAAAGGGGAAGACCACCCATTTTCAATATTGAACTATGTCATTAATATACCTTAGAGGAGTTGTGTGGAAATAGAAAAAAAGTTCCCCCTCTTCTGTGTTGCCTAGAACTGGAGGATTGATTTTGGGGTTTGTATTGTAAAGTACAACGGTGTGATGTCATCAAGTTGTACTTTACAATACAAACCCCAAAATCAATCCTCCAGTATTAATGACATGCAATATTGAAAATGGGTGGTCTTCCCCTTTAAGTTCTTCGGGATAAGGACACCACGGCAGGTTCCGAACTCCCGAAGTAGTTTGGGAAAAGCACCTGAAGTTTGATGAATGAATACATGTCAGTGGACGTGTTAAGGGTTAAGATGAATGAATACATGTAGTGGACGTGTTAAGGGTTAAGATGAATGAATACATGTAGTGGACGTGTTAAGGGTTAAGATGAATGAATACATGTCAGTGGACGTGTTAAGGGTTAAGATGAATGAATACATGTAGTGGACGTGTTAAGGGTTAAGATGAATGAATACACGTCAGTGGACGTGTTAAGGGTTAAGATGAATGAATACATGTCAGTGGACGTGTTAAGGGTTAAGATGAATGAATACATGTCAGTGGACGTGTTAAGGGTTAAGATGAATGAATACATGTAGTGGACGTGTTAAGGGTTAAGATGAATGAATACACGTCAGTGGACGTGTTAAGGGTTAAGATGAATGAATACATGTCAGTGGACGTGTTAAGGGTTAAGATGAATGAATACATGTCAGTGGACGTGTTAAGGGTTAAGATGAATGAATACATGTCAGTGGACGTGTTAAGGGTTAAGATGAATGAATACATGTCAGTGGACGTGTTAAGGGTTAAGATGAATGAATACATGTCAGTGGACGTGTTAAGGGTTAAGATGAATGAATACATGTCAGTGGACGTGTTAAGGGTTAAGATGAATGAATACATGTCAGTGGACGTGTTAAGGGTTAAGATGAATGAATACATGTCAGTGGACGTGTTAAGGGTTAAGATGAATTAAAACATGTCAGTGGACGTGTTAAGGGTTAAGATGAATGAATACATGTAGTGGACGTGTTAAGGGTTAAGATGAATGAATACATGTCAGTGGACGTGTTAAGGGTTAAGATGAATGAATACATGTCAGTGGACGTGTTAAGGGTTAAGATGAATGAATACATGTCAGTGGACGTGTTAAGGGTTAAGATGAATGAATACATGTCAGTGGACGTGTTAAGGGTTAAGATGAATGAATACATGTAGTGGACGTGTTAAGGGTTAAGATGAATGAATACATGTCAGTGGACGTGTTAAGGGTTAAGATGAATGAATACATGTAGTGGACGTGTTAAGGGTTAAGATGAATGAATACATGTAGTGGACGTGTTAAGGGTTAAGATGAACTAGAAAAGAAAATTTCTACGAAATTTTAAGTGTGCCTGCAGCTCGCTAAATCTGTGCAACCTTGTGTAGCGGTTGGTGTTAGCATTAGCGTTATTAACATTAGCATTTTTTGCATAAACTTTAACATTATTGTTCTTCATATGACACCACCCACATGTCTGTACGACAAACGGTTCACGAGAAAACGGGTCACTTCCTGTTTGGTGAGGGGCACTTCCTGTTTGGCGAAATAGGCCCCAATTAAGTTTAAGGACTCTTAATCTTGTCATTTGACGCAACCCGCGTGTCTGTATGACAAACGGTTCACGAGATCAAGGGTCACTTCCTGTTTGGTGAGGGGCACTTCCTGTTTGGCGAAATAGGCCCCAATTAAGGTCATGGACGATTAATGAATTAAAGCTGCAAGCAGCGATGACCGGGCCCTCGCAGCTCTACCCACGTCACAAGGCCAGCAGCCAATCAGAAACCAAACAGGAAGTCAGCCATTTCGACTAATTAGTGGCGTTTTGGCACATTTTTGGCCGTTATCACGGGTCGCACATTAACGAGTTTTTTGAGAAAAAATTGTTTTGTGAGAAAAAAAACGTTTTTTGAGAAAAAAAAAACGTTTTTTGAGAAAAAAAAAGTTTTGAGGAAAAATTGAGGAAAAAAAAAATTTGAGAAAAATTTTTTTTTGAGAAAAAAAAATGTGAAAAAAAAATTTGAGAAAAAAAAATTTTTGAGAAAAAAAAAATTGAGAAAAAAAAATTGAGAAAAAAAAATGTTGAGAAAAAAAAATTTGAGAAAAAAAAAATTGAGAAAAAAAATGTTTTGAGAAAATAAAAAATTTTGAGAAAAAAAGTTTTTGAGAAAAAAAAAATTTGAGAAAAAAAGATTTTTGAGAAAAAAAAAATTGAGAAAAAAAAATTGAGAAAAAAACATTTTGAGAAAAAAGAAAAAAACATTTTGAGAAAAAAAAATTGAGAAAAAAAATTTTTTTGAGAAAAAAAAATTTGAGAAAAAAAAAAATTGAGAAAAAAAAAAAATTGAGAAAAAAAAAATGTATGACACCAGCCGCGAGTCTGTACGACAAACGGTTCATGAGTTATAGAGGCACTTCCTGTTTGGTGAAGGGCACTTGCTTAATCAATTACAGCTCATCCCTATTGGTCGGAAAAAGACCAAAGTTGTGTGAGCATTTTACATTTTAAATGACGTTGCTAGGCAAAAGTATGGCAGAGTTATGTGGCGCCAAAGTTTCTGGTTTTTTTTCGGAGTCCCCCATTCAAAGTCAATGGAGTTTTTGGGCGTCGTTTTTTGCGAATTACATCGCAATCGTATCGCGGATCGGAAAGAAAAGTAATAGCACACCATTCCCGGCCGAGCCGCACATTTTGATGTATATATTGCGGGGGTGGCGTAAATCGTGCGGCAGTTATTACGTGCCGAAGTTTCCCCCATTCTAAGTCAATGGGGTTTTTTGGCGTCGTTTTTTGCGAATTACGTCGCAATGGTAACGCGGATCGGAAAGAAAAGTAATAGCACCCCATTCCCGGCCGAGCCGCACGTTTTGATGTATATATTGCGTCGGTGGTGTAAATCGTGCGGCAGTTATTACGTGCCGAAATTTGCAAGAACATTACTTACTGACTTACTTACTTAAGTATGGCGGATTACAATAAGTGTTTTGCCATTGCATTGCATGGCAGGCACACTTAATAAGTGTTTTGCCATTGCGTTGCATGGCAGGCACACTTAATGAATACATGTCAGTGGACGTGTTAAGGGTTAAAATGAACTAGAAAAGAAAATTTCCAAGAAATTTTAAGTGTGCCTGCAGCTCGCTAAGTCTGTGCAACCTTGTGTAGCGGTTGGTGTTAGCATTAGCGTTAAATTTTTTAACATTACCATTTTTTGCATAAGCTTTAACATTATGGTTCTTCATATGACACCACCCACAGCCATTTCGACTAATTAGTGGCGTTTTGGCGCATTTTCGGCCGTTATCACGGGTCGCACTTTAACGACAGTTTTTTTTAGAAAAAATTGTTGTGAGAAAAAAAAAAATTTTGAGAAAAAAAAATTGAGAAAAAAAAATTGAGAAAAAAAAATTGAGAAAAAAAAATTTTGAGAAAAAAAAAAATTTGAGAAAAAAAGAAATTTTGAGAAAAAAAATTTTTTGAGAAAAAGGAATTTTTGAGAAAAAAAAAAATTGAGAAATTTTGAGAAAAAAAAATTTTGAGAAAAAAATTGAGAAATTTTTTTTTTGAGAACATTTTTTTTTTGTGTGTGCATTTTAAAGTTTAAATCACGTTGCTAGGCAAAAGTATGGCAGAGTTATGTGGCGCCAAAGTTTCTGTTTTTTTTTCGGAGTCCCCCATTCTAAGTCAATGGGGTTTTTGGGCGTCGTTTTTTGCGAATTACATCGCAATCGTATCGCGGATCGGAAAGAAAAGTAATAGCACACCATTCCCGGCCGAGGCGCACATTTTGATGTATATATTGCGGGGGTGGCGTAAATTGTGCGGCAGTTATTACGAGCAGAAATTTGCAAGAACATGACTTACTTACTTACTTACTGACTTAAGTATGGCGGATTACAATAAGTGTTTTGCCATTGCATGGCAGGCACACTTAATGAATACACGTCAGTGGACGTGTTAAGGGTTAAAATGAATGAATACACGTCAGTGGACGTGTTAAGGGTTAAGCAGCAAACAGCCAATGGGTTTGCTCACTTCTCTCTGCAGCTCCTGGAACAGGTCAGCTGACTGCGACTGGCTCCGCCCCTCCAGGTGGGCGTGGTCCTCGTCGGCCAATCCCCTGTAGATGGAGCGCACCTCCTGGTCCTCTGATTGGTCCTCCAGCGCGTCCGCCGCAACCTGGTCGTAGGCCGGCAGGGGGAGGGGCCAGTCCAGGATGGAGGGAGTGTCCTGAGAGAGGGAGAGAGAGAGAGAGAGAGAGAGAGAGAGAGAGAGAGAGAGAGAGAGAGAGAGAGAGAAGGAATGACGTAATGTTGTAGTTTTATGACTTAAAAAGACTACACCGAGGTGGATAGCTTATCACCGCCGTGCCGACTAAAGCCCGTATCAGAGTGTACGGTGGAGAGCTATCCACCGCAAATTTGAGGTGGAAAGCTTTCCATACCCTAGCTTTTGCTGAACTGACGCCACTGTGGAAGGGGAGGGCTCTACCTGTAGAGAGTCCTGGGGATTGGTCAGGGGAGGAAGGAAGGGGAGGGGCCTACCTGCAGAGAGTCCTGTGGATTGGTCGGGGGGGGAGGAAGGGGAGGGGCCTACCTGTAGAGAGTCCTGTTGATTGGTCAGCGGCGAGGGGGAGGCGGAGCTGAAACTGTCGTCGGTGAAGTCTATGAGTGACACCTCGCTCTTGGCGGGCCGCACCAGCCCCTCCCCCCAGGGGCGGAGCTTCAGGCCCAGGGCCACGCCCCCCAGGGACACGCCCAGCCTCTTGAGGCCCGTCGAGGACGACGTCGACGCCACGCCGACGCCGCACGGGTCCTCCTCGTCCTCGTAGTCGTCAAGGACAGAGTCGTAGAACGGCTCTGTACGCACACACATGCACACACACGTGCGCGCACACGCACGCGCACACGCACACACACACACACACACACACACACACACACACACACACACACACACACACACACAGTGACATAATGAGTCCTCATGCACATTGCTGCCTCCTCCCGAGTTTCCCCGAGTTATTACTATTCTACATTACACATTGGGGAGAAATCAGAGAATTAAGTCCTTGTAGTGGGGGCAGAATAATTACAGTAGTCTCAGGCTGCCAAGGCCCGAGTTTCCAGAGTTTTCCTGTTTAAAAAAAAAAAAATCAAAAAAAAAAAATGCCTAAAATGTATTAGGCATGATCGCAATCGCGAAATTGCATATTTAGCCCCATAACAAACACATCTCTCAAAATGGCAGCCATGTTTGTTTACATTTTTTTTTTTTTTGAAAGCTGTGAAAAAGTACTACACATTTGGGCGTGCACGATCCGTGCACAAAAAATTGATCCGTGCACTAAGAAATTTAGGAACGTGGCAGTGAGGAACTTGGGGGCCATTTAGAAAAGGCAATGAATGTGTTAACATTTTACCCAAAAATGACTTCTAATTTATCAATGACAAGACTACACTAGGCTACCCCAGCATTTTAACACTTATGTTGCAATGATTTTTTCTCTTCAATGTCTCGCGTTGCCATGGTTACCATAGACTTCCATGTAATTGTGCAATTGTGTAAAAAGTGCACGCCCATGCCTAGATGATGCACCACGTGTGTAGATGCTGTTCACAGCTTTCAAACAAAAAAATCTGCTTGGAAATCCGTTCAGGCATTCATGATTTATCAGCCATTATGTTTTCTTCAGATGTAAACAAACATGGCTGCCATGTTTGAAAGAATGAGTTGGTATGGGGGTTAAACATGCAATTTCGCGATCGCGATCATGCCTAATACATTTCTGGAGGTCCAAAAAAAAAATTTGAAAAAAAAAATTGAAAAAAAAAACAACACTTTTTTTTTTTTTCAAAAATGGCCCAAACTCGGGAAACTCGGGGTTGGCACAGCGGTAGTACCAATACAAACTCGGGAAACTCGGGGTTGGCACCATATGTGTTAATAGGGATTGGGGAACCAAACAAAGCGACGCCGCTCGCTTCTTCGGCCATCCGGTCCAGACCGGATCAAACGACCCGTTGTAAACCAATTCCAGGCTTTCCTCCGAGGTGGAAAGACTGGTGACACGAGGTTACATGCAGCCAGATTGACGCCAATAAAACAGACATGGATTAATTAAAAGAAAAAAAAATCAATAAAAACCTCACATCTGAAAGATGTTGTATGACCAAGTCCTGATGTTTAGGACCACACACACTAGTGACCACTAGGTGGGGGCATTCACCAAATATTCACATATCAAAGTCACTATTCCACGTTGTTCACTGAAGTCAAAATATTCACTTTTTTTGTATTGTGTTCTCTTTTAAAAAATCTATAGTTTATAAAGCTTGGCGAGATAGGAAGTCATAAGAATGAGTTGTCAATGCCCCTGGTGGATGAATGTGTTAATGCTCTATACCAGGGGTTCTCAAACCTTTTTAGGCCGTGAACCCCAAAATAAACATATTTGAACTGGGGACCCCCACCCTGACAAGCACTTGGAATTGTAGGTATTACATTTAATGTGACTCGGTTCCGCAGACGCCTCGCAGCGCAAGGCGTTGTGAGCATGTAGATCTGATATTTTCACAATGTTCGCCTCTTGCTTACTCAATATTTGTCAGTTTGGCCAGTCCTGTCCAATATTCCACTATTCGAATACTTTGAGGTCGAATAATTCGAATACTAAAAAATCACTATTCGTGAATGCCCTAACACAAACAAAAATGCAAACATATACATCACACACATACACACACGACAGACAGACAGACAGACAGACAGACAGACAGACAGACAGACAGACTCACTCTTCAGCAGAACAGCGGGCTGGGGTGGGCGGGGGGGCGGCAGCTCTGAGAGACAGAGAGAGAAATAATAATAATAATACAAATAATAATATCATAAATAATGTTATAAAGCAACTCAAGGCAGAGCTTTCGGAAGGTGACATGAGATGAGATGAGATGAGATAAACCTGCCTGGATCCTGGGAGGGGAATTCAGCCGTCATTCAGAACGGAAAGTACAAATGAAACACAGGAGAGGGTATTATGAGCTCACAGCGTGTTGTTGTGAGCTTGTAGATCTGCCGTTTTCAAAATGTCTTTTAGAAACTTTGGTACTTTAAAAACGCAATACGCACCCCGCCCGCCGCACGGCCGGAAGAGGTGTCCCTTATTTCAATTTCTGAAGGGTGGCAACGCTATGTGAACTCACTCCTAGTGCGTTTGGGCAGTTTGGTGGGTGGGGTGTGAACCTTTCACTCCTAGTGCACTTTTTGACCGGCAAAGAACCGGTTCTGGTTCTTTCTCCCGCCTATGGGATGAACCAGAGGTTCTTTGTCCCGCCTATGGGATGAACCAGAGGTGTGCTTTTCCACCGAGAACCGGAGTTGGTTCTGAACCGTAAAAGTTGGTTCAGAACTGGAACCACAAAATCCTTGTTTTTTCCCAGTGAACCACCATCTGAACTGGGGGACAGTTCAGATGGTGGTTCACTGAGAACTGGGCTCTGGTTCAATCTGGTGGAAACGCAAGCTGGTCCGCGGTAGCCTGGCGGTGCCAGCCTCTATCACACACTTCTGTTTGATGCCTGTGCGGTGCGAGGCGTTGTGTGCTTGCAGATCGGCTGTTTTCACTAGTTTAAATCATTTTTAAAATGATAAATGCAAAACGAACGGTTTTGGACATACAAGGTTTTTACCCGACAACGACGATATAATGTTTGTATAATGTTTTTGCAATGATGTATTTTTTTTTCATGTTTTTATATGCATGTCTTTTATGTGGACCCCAGGAAGACTAGGTGTCGCCCAGGCGTCAGCTAATGGGGATCCTTTCAATAAACAATAAACTCACTCTTAGTGCGGTTGGGTAGTTTGGTGGTGTTAAACTCACTCTTAGTGCGGTTGGGTAGTTTGGTGGTGTTAAACTCACTCTTAGTGCGGTTGGGTAGTTTGGTGGTGTTAAACTCACTCTTAGTGCGGTTGGGTAGTTTGGTGGTGTTAAACTCACTCTTAGTGCGGTTGGGTAGTTTGGTGGTGTTAAACTCACTCTTAGTGCGGTTGGGTAGTTTGGTGGTAACTCACTCTTAGTGCGGTTGGGTAGTTTGGTGGTGTTAAACTCACTCTTAGTGCGGTTGGGTAGTTTGGTGGTGTTAAACTCACTCTTAGTGCGGTTGGGTAGTTTGGTGGTGTTAAACTCACTCTTAGTGCGGTTGGGTAGTTTGGTGGTGTTAAACTCACTCTTAGTGCGGTTGGGTAGTTTGGTGGTGTTAAACTCACTCTTAGTGCGGTTGGGTAGTTTGGTGGTGTTAAACTCACTCTTAGTGCGGTTGGGTAGTTTGGTGGTGTTAAACTCACTCTTAGTGTGGTTGGGTAGTTTGGTGGTGTTAAACTCACTCTTAGTGCGGTTGGGTAGTTTGGTGGTAACTCACTCTTAGTGCGGTTGGGTAGTTTGGTGGTGTTAAACTCACTCTTAGTGCGGTTGGGTAGTTTGGTGGTAACTCACTCTTAGTGCGGTTGGGTAGTTTGGTGGTGTTAAACTCACTCTTAGTGCGGTTGGGTAGTTTGGTGGTAACTCACTCTTAGTGCGGTTGGGTAGTTTGGTGGTGTTAAACTCACTCTTAGTGCGGTTGGGTAGTTTGGTGGTGTTAAACTCACTCTTAGTGCGGTTGGGTAGTTTGGTGGTAACTCACTCTTAGTGCGGTTGGGTAGTTTGGTGGTGTTAAACTCACTCTTAGTGCGGTTGGGTAGTTTGGTGGTGTTAAACTCACTCTTCGTGCGGTTGGGTAGTTTGGTGGTGTTAAACTCACTCTTAGTGCGGTTGGGTAGTTTGGTGGTAACTCACTCTTAGTGCGGTTGGGTAGTTTGGTGGTGTTAAACTCACTCTTAGTGCGGTTGGGTAGTTTGGTGGTGTTAAACTCACTCTTAGTGCGGTTGGGTAGTTTGGTGGTAACTCACTCTTAGTGCGGTTGGGTAGCTTGGTGGTAACTCACTCTTAGTGCGGTTGGGTAGTTTGGTGGTGTTAAACTCACTCTTAGTGCGGTTGGGTAGCTTGGTGGTGTTAAACTCACTCTTAGTGCGGTTGGGTAGTTTGGTGGTGTTAAACTCACTCTTAGTGCGGTTGGGTAGTTTGGTGGTAACTCACTCTTAGTGCGGTTGGGTAGTTTGGTGGTGTTAAACTCACTCTTAGTGCGGTTGGGTAGTTTGGTGGTGTTAAACTCACTCTTAGTGCGGTTGGGTAGTTTGGTGGTGTTAAACTCACTCTTAGTGTGGTTGGGTAGTTTGGTGGTGTTAAACTCACTCTTAGTGCGGTTGGGTAGTTTGGTGGTAACTCACTCTTAGTGCGGTTGGGTAGTTTGGTGGTGTTAAACTCACTCTTAGTGCGGTTGGGTAGTTTGGTGGTAACTCACTCTTAGTGCGGTTGGGTAGTTTGGTGGTGTTAAACTCACTCTTAGTGCGGTTGGGTAGTTTGGTGGTGTTAAACTCACTCTTAGTGCGGTTGGGTAGTTTGGTGGTGTTAAACTCACTCTTAGTGCGGTTGGGTAGCTTGGTGGTGTTAAACTCACTCTTAGTGCGGTTGGGTAGTTTGGTGGTGTTAAACTCACTCTTAGTGCGGTTGGGTAGTTTGGTGGTGTTAAACTCACTCTTCGTGCGGTTGGGTAGTTTGGTGGTAACTCACTCTTAGTGCGGTTGGGTAGTTTGGTGGTGTTAAACTCACTCTTAGTGCGGTTGGGTAGTTTGGTGGTGTTAAACTCACTCTTAGTGCGGTTGGGTAGTTTGGTGGTGTTAAACTCACTCTTAGTGCGGTTGGGTAGTTTGGTGGTGTTAAACTCACTCTTAGTGCGGTTGGGTAGTTTGGTGGTGTTAAACTCACTCTTAGTGCGGTTGGGTAGTTTGGTGGTGTTAAACTCACTCTTAGTGCGGTTGGGTAGTTTGGTGGTGTTAAACTCACTCTTAGTGCGGTTGGGTAGTTTGGTGGTGTTAAACTCACTCTTAGTGTGGTTGGGTAGTTTGGTGGTGTTAAACTCACTCTTAGTGTGGTTGGGTAGTTTGGTGGTAACTCACTCTTAGTGCGGTTGGGTAGTTTGGTGGTGTTAAACTCACTCTTAGTGCGGTTGGGTAGTTTGGTGGTGTTAAACTCACTCTTAGTGCGGTTGGGTAGTTTGGTGGTGTTAAACTCACTCTTAGTGCGGTTGGGTAGTTTGGTGGTGTTAAACTCACTCTTAGTGCGGTTGGGTAGTTTGGTGGTGTTAAACTCACTCTTAGTGCGGTTGGGTAGTTTGGTGGTGTTAAACTCACTCTTAGTGCGGTTGGGTAGTTTGGTGGTGTTAAACTCACTCTTAGTGCGGTTGGGTAGTTTGGTGGTGTTAAACTCACTCTTAGTGTGGTTGGGTAGTTTGGTGGTGTTAAACTCACTCTTAGTGCGGTTGGGTAGTTTGGTGGTGTTAAACTCACTCTTAGTGCGGTTGGGTAGTTTGGTGGTGTTAAACTCACTCTTAGTGCGGTTGGGTAGTTTGGTGGTGTTAAACTCACTCTTAGTGCGGTTGGGTAGTTTGGTGGTGTTAAACTCACTCTTAGTGCGGTTGGGTAGTTTGGTGGTGTTAAACTCACTCTTAGTGCGGTTGGGTAGTTTGGTGGTGTTAAACTCACTCTTAGTGTGGTTGGGTAGTTTGGTGGTGTTAAACTCACTCTTAGTGTGGTTGGGTAGTTTGGTGGTGTTAAACTCACTCTTAGTGCGGTTGGGTAGTTTGGTGGTAACTCACTCTTAGTGCGGTTGGGTAGTTTGGTGGTGTTAAACTCACTCTTAGTGCGGTTGGGTAGTTTGGTGGTGTTAAACTCACTCTTAGTGCGGTTGGGTAGTTTGGTGGTAACTCACTCTTAGTGCGGTTGGGTAGCTTGGTGCTAGTTTGGTGGTAGTTTGGTGGTAACTCACTCTTAGTGCGGTTGGGTAGCTTGGTGCTAGTTTGGTGGTAGTTTGGTGGTAACTCACTCTTAGTGCGGTTGGGTAGTTTGGTGGTAACTCACTCTTAGTGTGGTTGGGTAGTTTGGTGGTGTTAAACTCACTCTTAGTGCGGTTGGGTAGTTTGGTGGTGTTAAACTCACTCTTAGTGCGGTTGGGTAGTTTGGTGGTAACTCACTCTTAGTGCGGTTGGGTAGCTTGGTGCTAGTTTGGTGGTAGTTTGGTGGTAACTCACTCTTAGTGCGGTTGGGTAGCTTGGTGGGGCGGGCGGTGGAGGGGTGCATCCCCAGGATGTCAGGAGGGTCCATGGGGTTCCCCAGGTACAGACTGGAGAAGAGACATTAAAGTTATACTATGCAACTTTTTCAATTAAACAAATCTTAAATTTGATCTAACTATTAAATCGCTAAAGTTTTAGAACACCCACTCTGTGAATTTCAGCCCCTAAAGCCTTCTGTAAATATGTTTTCTATGATTCTGGCCGGGGTCCGGATTTCGCGGCAAAATTACGTCATCATACACTGCCGGCCAATCACAGCGCATCTTGCATCTTGAGTCCGTATCTCTGGAATGCCTGGACGCACGGGAACCAGGGACTCTAAAGATAGATCTCGGCGAGGTGCAGGCGGCCGAGACGGCCGAAAAAAGCAGACGTGACCGCGGTTTGCTATACAGCTACTGACCACTAGTTGAGCAACTTACACAGTATAGCTTTAAATAGCTGGGAAGCCACTGTGCCAAAATGAGAGAAGACCTGTGATGTCATGACATACTCCAAATTTGTGTTTTTCCTATTAATTTGGTCAATAAGGTACACAGAATGAGAGGCCTGCTCTGCTGGAAACATTGCGAAAAAAAGTTTCCCATTGACTTCACTATAGCCTACTGGAAGAAACACACAACAATAAATATGAAGTAGCATGTGAGGGTCAAACTAGGGGTTCTTGATGATTCTGAATCCATTGCAAGCATTTGTTTTGCATGAAAAACATTCCTTGGGCTAGATTTCAGCCTCTCAAACCTGAGAAAAGTGATGAGTAAGTAAGCAATTTACCCCGAGTGAGAGGACATTATGCTCTCATAATGTCCTGAGTGCGGGTGTTATCGGACGAGGCGCAGCCGAGTCCGATAACACCCGCACTCAGGACATTATGAGAGCATAATGTCCGACCCCGAGTGGTAAATAGCTTTTCTACCACTTTTTCCCGTATACATGAAAGAAAACACATAGTTGTAACTTGCAAGGATCTTAAGTTACAATCATTATTGCCTATAAAACTTCCGCGACGACAGCAAATAGTTCCACAAACAACATCTTCTACTCACCACCAGATGACGCCAACTCCATGCAGAGAAAGATGTCTAGCATACAGCTAAGCTAACGTCAGTTAGAAGGACCGTTCCGGCCGTAAATAGAGGCTGTTCGCTTCCAGAAAGGCATAGGTTCAGAGAAAAGGGGCTTTAAAGTTGGCGGATTGCATTGGATCCAAATAAATCGGCGACGATAGTACGCACGTTAGTAAACATAGGACCGCTGCGACCTTCATTTGTTGGTTGGGGGAAAGTCCCCGGATGTACACTGAGGCGCATTGATCTCGGACACACAACTTTGCGGCAGTGGTCCTCTCATAACCTCCGGAATTTAGCCAATCAGAATCCAGTATTTGAACACGTGACTCGAAAAAGTGGTAGAATCACTTTTCACCGTTATTTTGGTCCGTTTTCTAGCGCAAGGAATGTTTTTCATGCAAAACAAATGCTTGCAATGGATTCAGAATCATCAAGAACCCCTAGTTTGACCCCTCACATGCTACTTAAAGCATATTTATTTTGGTGTGTTTCTTTCCTGTATAGTGAAGTCGATGGGACAGTGATACAAATGGCCACAACATTTTTTCGCAATGTTTCCGACAGAGCAGGCCTCTCGTTCTGTGTACCTTAATGACCAAATTAATAGAAAAAAACAAAACAAAAATTATGTCATGACGTCACAGGCAAAACCCTATTCTTTGAGCTTTTGGGCCTGTGGCTCAAACTGTGGGACAACTTTGTTTTTTTACAACAAGGGTTCATATTTTAGATTGTAATTAGAGAAAAGAAAAGATGAGTGTTAAAATGTTTTCATTTACTGCTTTCTATTGTTTTAGCAAGTAGATTTCAGTGGGTGGGGGCATGCGTACTCGTAAATAAATATGTATTTTTAGACACAATAAGCCGCTGATCTCTTTAATACTATTTACACGTGTACATATGTCGCCACCCACTGAAATCAACATCATTCAAATCCCTAAAACCATAGATAGAAAGCAGTAAATGAAAACATTTTAACATTCATCTTTTCTTTTCTCTAATTACAATGTAAAATATTACATATTAACATGTGTTCTATGAAGACTACAACGGGTCAAAGCTACACCAATAGAAACCAACCCTGGTCTGTGAGTGTTGAAGGACTCAGTTCTACCCTCACTGACTGAGAGCATCTGGTAATAATGCTTAAATAAACACAGTGATGCACTAAGAGCAGCAAAAAGAAAACAGTCTGGGCTGTATTTTGATTGCCTTACAGTAAATACCAGCTCTAACTAACTAACTAAGGAGTGTGTATGCAAAATTTGGCATGGATCGGGGCAACGGTGGCGCAGATATGAGCAGGGCAAAAGTGGGACGTGGGACGTGTGACGTGTGACAGACAGACTGACTGACGAACTGACGGACAGCTGGTCGAGGTTTTGATAGTAACTGCGACCTTACGGTCGCAACAAATATGGAAGGTTTTCCTAATATCGCCCAGTCTTAGTCCCCAGGTTGCTGGTAGTTAGGAAGGGGGTCCCTGGGTCACAATCTGTGCCTTACAGTAAGTACCAGCTCTAACTAACTAACTAACTTAAAGGTATACTGTCTCTAACCACTAAACCTTTCATCAGGAAGGTTCCGGTTCAACTACAAAATGACGTCACTCGCATCTTCTAAAAAGCCTTACCTCGAATTAGAGTTCAGAAAGCTGCACGTCGGAAAGTCTGAACTCTCTGATGAAAAGGTTCGGTGGTCGGAGACAGTATGGACAGACCTTTAAGTTAAGGCATAAGAGCTGGTACTTAAAGAGGCGGTGCCATAGTTTTGTACTTTTTCTGGTTTTCTGTCTAGGAGGTTGACAGTACTTCATTAGACCCCCTGGTGTGGTTGTTATGAGCAATTACGTATTCCCTTTGTATTTGGGGTTTCTTCCTGGAGGCTGCCACCTTGTGGGTCAAAAGTGCCGATCCAAAAACACAGATGGGTGTGGCTAACTTAACAGCTGCGGTGCGGGTCGGTGTCTCCGTGCTAACGTGCTAACGTGCTAACCTGTCGATACGGTCAGCGTAGCCCCAGCTGCGGTGCTGGTCGGTGTCTCCGTGCTAACGTGCTAACCTGTCGATGCGGTCGGCGTAGCCCCAGCTCCTGTGAGGGTCGGTGTCTCCGTGCTAACGTGCTAACGTGCTAACCTGTCTATGCGGTCGGCGTAGCCCCAGCTCCTGTGAGGGTCGGTGTCTCCGTGCTAAAGTGCTAACGTGCTAACCTGTCTATGCGGTCGGCGTAGCCCCAGCTCCTGTGCGGGTCGGTGTCTCCGTGCTAACGTGCTAACGTGCTAACCTGTCTATGCGGTCGGCGTAGCCCCAGCTCCTGTGAGGGTCGGTGTCTCCGTGCTAAAGTGCTAACATGCTAACGTGCTAACGTGCTAACGTGCTAACCTGTCTATGCGGTCGGCGTAGCCCCAGCTCCTGTGAGGGTCGGTGTCTCCGTGCTAAAGTGCTAACATGCTAACGTGCTAACGTGCTAACCTGTCTATGCGGTCGGCGTAGCCCCAGCTCCTGTGCGGGTCGGTGTCTCCGTGCTAAAGTGCTAACGTGCTAACGTGCTAACCTGTCGATGCGGTCGGCGTAGCCCCAGCTCCTGTGAGGGTCTGTGTCTCCATGCTAACGTGCTAACGTGCTAACCTGTCTATGCGGTCGGCGTAGCCCCAGCTCCTGTGAGGGTCGGTGTCTCCGTGTCCCGTGTGGATGAAGGAGTGTTTGAGCGGACGGCTGATGTCGTGGGCCGACAGGCCGGCCACGGCCGTTACCACGTGGCGAGGGAACTGACCCACGCGGAGCGTCCTGCGGTTCTGACCTCGCCACCAGTAGTGCTCTGCTCTGTGGAGGAATGTGGACACTGACGTTACAGACACACTGTCATGTATGTTGTATGCATGGGTATATGTATGCAATATAAGTAGGAAAATTAGACTTGAAGTTATTTAGACCGGAGTTGTCCTTTGATGGTTAAGGTTAGTCTAATGGTCTAAATTGTACTCCTCTTTCTTGCATGTGAACACTAATATTTTGACAGAGAACTTGTGCCTGCTTGTCCTGGTAAAAGAAAAGAAAGAAATACTTTTGTAAATAGTTGATACGTTCAAATTTGTCAACAACAAAAAAAGGTAGATACAAATGATATCCCTGCTCTTTACTGGTAAATTGCTTTGAAAACGGACACTGTTGTGTCAGGTGGGTTTATGACGAACCCACAGCTAGCTTGAAAAATCAAACCTCGTTCGAAGTGGAGCGGGGAATTTAAGCAGTTCCAGGTCTATGTTTTAGATTCTATGTGTTCTAGATATCTGAATTCTGTGTCTTAGATCTATATAACGCAGTATGTTGCAGTATCCCATCAGCCTCCATGCATCCGGGCGGAGGGGAACTCAATTCAATAGGTACCGAAATGTTGTGTAACTGCTGTGCGCACGTGTGTGTGTGTGTGTGTGTGTGTGTGTGTGTGTGTGTGTGTGTGTGTGTGTGTGTGTGTGTGTGTGTGTGTGTGTTTGTTTGTGTGTGTGTGTGTATGTGTGTGTGGGTGGTAAAATCGCGCATGTGCAGATCCTCTTCAAACTTGACTGGACAGACTCGTACTAATGAGGACAGACACACATTACTGCCTATAGCGGAGCTGCTGTGTTACACACACCGCTCCAAAAATGGGCCTGATTGGTGGCGCTATATGGGACAGATCCATGTTGATGACATGAGTGTAGACATACTGTGTAGCGATTTGTGTGTTTTATTAGTGTGATGACATCATGATGACATCACATACCTTCCCTCTATGATGGTGATGACATCATGATGACATCACGTACCTTCCCTCTATGATGGTGATTAGTGTACGACCGATATATCGGCCGCCGATTATCGGTACCCGATATGGCCTTATTTGGGCATATCGTGTGTGTGTGTGTGTGTGTGTGTGTGTGTGTGTGTGCGTGATAACTCACATAACGTCTCACGTTGCTGAAGAACAACAAAGATAATTCCAAACAAAGTCCAACAAAGATAATTCCAAACAATGTCCATGGGAGTATAGGGACAGCACTTGTTGGTGATCTAAGGATAGCATTTTTCCTTTATAGAGTTTAAAACGACCAGTTCTACCGGAGCTAGCATTAGCCATTAGCCAAACTGTGGACACGAGTGGAGAGAGGAGGAAGGAAGCGTGTTGCCAGACTTATGGGAGAGAAACAAGCAAACTGGTATATAAAACAAAACACTGTGGACAGTGGAAAGAAGAGTGTTGCCAGATTTATGCAAGAGAAACAAGCGAACTGGTATATAGATCATAAAAAGTGCGCTCCCCTCCTCCTTTACTGAATGGTGAATTGACAACGTAGTGTGTTTTGTGTCAGCCGAGCCTTGTCAGGCCTGTCAATGTCAGGCCTGTCAATGTCCCTGGATTGTGTGTAAAAATATAATAATAATAATAATAATAATAACTCATTTGCTGCCCCCGCCCAAGTTTCCCGAGTTGGCAGCCATTTTTCTTTTTCAAAAAACATATGTAGACTTCGTAGACATCACGTACCTTCCCTCTATGATGGTGATGACATCATGATGACATCACGTACCTTCCCTCTATGATGGTGATGACATCATGATGACATCACGTACCTTCCCTCTATGATGGTGATGACATCATGATGACATCACATACCTTCCTTCTATGATGGTGATGACATCATGATGACATCACATACCTTCCCTCTATGATGGTGATGACATCATGATGACATCATGATGACATCACATACCTTCCTTCTATGATGGTGATGACATCATGATGACATCACATACCTTCCCTCTATGATGGTGATGACATCGTTCATGTTGATCTGCAGTTTGTCTTCCTCTTCAAAGTCCTGCAGAGCTCTCATCTCTGTGGGCATGGTCTGTAGCACGCACACGCACACGCACGCACACACGCACACGCACACGCACACGCACACACACACACACACACACACACACACACACACACACACACACACACACATACATGCCATTTTTAAATAACATTCATAAAACCGTCCTTCTAAAAGTATTTTAAAACAAACACGTGTGTGAGCTTTTAAGAGCAAATTAAGAGCTTTGGCTGAGCTCCCCCCCCCCCCCCCCCCCCCCCCTCCCCCCTCCACTGTTTCTGTTGATTTTCAAAAATTAGACCCACCCCCTCCTCCGTCTTGCATTGATTTCATTGGCCGGTACGCCAAGATACCATATCAAGTTAAGCGTCATATGACAACACCAGACCAAGAGAACCAGTCCGCTCAGAGAGTGGGCGGGTCTATAGAGGGTATGAGCATGCATAAAGTGAGTGGCATATCGAGTGGCAAAGTGAGTTTAAAGGTGATACACCATGCATTTAAAAAGTATTTATGTCATATTGTTTATGTCCCAAAAACGTTTTTCAAAAGGTTTGAGGCTAAATTACCACTCCTGAATAGAGAGCCTCTCTCATTTTTGAATGGCTCTCAGAGCATTTTCAGCTGCAGTACCACCTTTGGCCTGAACTTCAGCTTTAGGACTCTTACCTCCATTAAGAAGTCTCTCAGTGCAGTAAAGGTAGGTCTATCTTCAGCTTTAGGACTCTTACCTCCATTAAGAAGTCTCTCAGTGCAGTAAACGTAGGTCTATCTTCAGCTTTAGGACTCTCACCTCCATTAAGAAGTCTCTCAGTGCAGTAAACGTAGGTCTATCTTCAGCTTTAGGACTCTTACCTCCATTAAGAAGTCTCTCAGTGCAGTAAAGGTAGGTCTATCTTCAGCTTTAGGACTCCAGCACTGCAGCATGACGTTGTAGATGTCCTGGGGACAGTCGTCTGGTTTACACAACCTCTCTGCCTCCACGTCCACCTTGTGGAGGATCTGGGGAACGCACGGAGACGCATGTTTATGTTTAACACACGGGTGACTGAAAGAAAATCACTTCCACTCTGACTGCATGTATCAGTCAAACTGACAGCTAAATTCTGTCCCTTTTGGCCCAGGAGAGCAACACCTCCTCCCCTGCTGCCAGCGGGGGTTCTATTGTCTTCCCAAATGTGAATTAGCATTTCAATTGACCTTTCAAATGGGGTGCGCAAAAGGTGTGAAATTCTCTCCTTGCTTCTGGGAAGGGGAGGAATGGGTGAGACCTGTCTTTATGAGTGTGTGTGAGAGAGAGTTTGTGAGAGAGAGTTTGTGTGTGTGCGTGTGTGCGTGCGTGTGTGTGTGTGTGTGTGTGTGCGTGTGTGCGTGCGTGCACCTGGCTGCCGTTGAGGCCCAGCCAGGGCTCCTGTCCATGGGTGAACATCTCCCACAGGGTGACACCAAACATCCATGTGTCTGAGGCATGGGAAAACGTACGATGGGAGAGAGACTCTGGAGCACACCTAGAGAGAGAGAGAGAGAGAGAGAGAGAGAGAGAGAGAGAGGGGGAGAGAGAGAGAGAGAGAGAGAGAGAGAGAGAGAGAGAGAGAGAGATTTTCACTAGAGCTTGTAGATTGGCTATTTTTGGTGAATTGGTTGGCCGTAGATGGAAAAAGAATCAACTACAGTACAGTGCAAATCGGGTCTGTTTTACTAAGCATAGTGTAGTGATATTTATGTAGTAGGCTGAAAGAGCCCAGTAGGGCGGGGATACGAGCCATGGCCAGTAGCATTTTTTCACTGCTCTCTGTTTTTTTCAGGAGCTTAATTGCTCCCTTTGAACTTCAAAGGGGTTGTGCACTGAGGTAATTGATTGATTGGGACTTAAAAGTGTCAAGTACTCGTTAGTGATCTCTCTTATCAATGAAAGCTTCAAAGACAACAACCTGTTTGATGCCTGTCATAGAGGGGAAGGGGGAATGCATTTGTTGCGACCATTAGGTTGCAGTTACTATCAAAACCTCCACCTGTCTGTCCGTCAGTCAGTCAGTCTGACTGTCACGTCACGTCACACTTTTGCCCTACTCATATCTCCGCCATCGTTGCCCCTATCCATGTGAAATTTTCCACAGACACTCCTTGCCTGCCAAACCACAACCTTCAGGACCCCCGGACCACCACGGACCCCCAGGGACCCCCTGCCACCGCCACCAAATATTGCAAAAATGACCAAATCAACACCCCAACTGGGCTGCTCACGGGGAATTCCCGGGGACCACCGACTCCTGGTGCTCCAACAGTCGTTCACCTTAATTGGTTTAACTTTGCCCCACCCCCTCCTCTGATTGGCCAAAAATGTATTTGGCTTTACTCATCAACCGTTTGTCGTACAAACTTGTGGGTGGAACCAATGCCACTTACAAGCCTCTTTGTGTATACTGTGACCTGACGGTCGCTTATCTCCCGATTTGGGAGTCTTACTGGTAATATACACACAGACTCGCCTGATTGGCTGCACCACAGTTTCCCGGGGGCTTTACCCAGGCTTATCTTTCTTGAACTTCCTGGATGCCGAGGCTATTGATGAAGTGATATTGATGAACTCCAAATGTTATCACATTATTCTGCAGCACCCTTGGACCGGCATCACTGCACCCTGGGGTGCCTTGACACCCTACTCTGTGATCTTACCAGGTGAAGGGGATCTAGTGGCTCTCCTCTATATCAGTGGTTCTCAGCCTTTTCAGGCTGCAACCCCCAAAATAATCATATTTCAACTGGGGACCCCCCACCCTACACAAGCACTTGGAATTGTAGGAGTTGGCATTCCATTTTACAGTTTTACTTGATCTATTCCATTGTGACGATAGCCGATCTACATGCTCACAACGCCCCACAAAGCGGAGGCGTTGTGAGCATGTAGATCTGCTATTTTCACAATGTCTGCCTCTAATATTTGACAATTTGAACAATTTTTTACCAGAGGTAGGCCAACTAAAAATGTATTTTAATGTCCTTAAATTGTCACTTTAGAAATGTGTACCTAAGCTACCCTGTATAGACTTATATACTGTATGTTGGTCTGTTTACTGTTGGGGTCCCGACCCACAGGTTGAGAACCACTGCTCTATAGATCTAATAGATCTTACCATGCGAAGGGCACCTTGTGGCTCTCCTCTATAGATCTATAGATCTAGTATAGATCTATAGATCTAATAGATCTTACCATGCAAAGGGGACCTTGTGGCTCTCCTCTAATAGATCTATAGATCTAGTATAGATCTATAGATCTAATAGATCTTACCATGCAAAGGGCACCTTGTGGCTCTCCTCTAATAGATCTATAGATCTAGTATAGATCTATAGATCTAATAGATCTTACCATGCAAAGGGGACCTTGTGGCTCTCCTCTATAGATCTATAGATCTAGTATAGATCTATAGATCTAGTATAGATCTTACCATGCGAAGGGCACCTTGTGGCTCTCCTCTATAGATCTATAGATCTAGTATAGATCTATAGATCTAGTATAGATCTTACCATGCAAAGGGGACCTTGTGGCTCTCCTCTAATAGATTTATAGATCTAATAGATCTTACCATGCAAAGGGGACCTTGTGGCTCTCCTCTATATATCTATAGATCTAGTATAGATCTATAGATCTAGTATAGATCTTACCATGCGAAGGGCACCTTGTGGCTCTCCTCTATAGATCTATAGATCTAGTATAGATCTATAGATCTAGTATAGATCTTACCATGCAAAGGGCACCTTGTGGCTCTCCTCTAATAGATTTATAGATCTAGTATAGATCTTACCATGCGAAGGGGACCTTGTGGCTCTCCTCTATATATCTATAGATCTAGTATAGATCTATAGATCTAGTATAGATCTTACCATGCGAAGGGCACCTTGTGGCTCTCCTCTATAGATCTATAGATCTAGTATAGATCTATAGATCTAGTATAGATCTTACCATGCGAAGGGCACCTTGTGGCTCTCCTCTATATATCTATAGATCTAGTATAGATCTATAGATCTAGTATAGATCTTACCATGCGAAGGGCACCTTGTGGCTCTCCTCTATAGATCTATAGATCTAGTATAGATCTATAGATCTAGTATAGATCTTACCATGCAAAGGGCACCTTGTGGCTCTCCTCTAATAGATTTATAGATCTAGTATAGATCTTACCATGCGAAGGGGACCTTGTGGCTCTCCTCCATGACGTAGTGGTCGGTGTGGGGGGACAGCGCCCTCATGAGGCCAAAGTCTCCGATCTTCACCGTCTCGTTGGTGGACAGCAGGACGTTGCGAGCAGCCAGGTCTCTGTGGAGGAACCTACGCTGCTCCAGGTAGGCCATGCCACACGCTACCTGCACACACATCAAATCCCTCGGTTTTGCAGAC
>NC_137828.1:1961037-1976037 GCF_963921795.1 Nannobrachium achirus
GAATATGTGTATTTTCAAAGAGAACGTTTGTAACTCAAATTTTGCTTCTGGGTGGTCCCTGGAACTAGATATTTTGAAATGGGGGTCCGTGGGCCAAATAAATATCATTTTGGGGGTCCTTCACATGAAAAGGTTTGAGAACCACTGACATAGTAGTCTCTCAAGAACAGACTAACTGAGCTCCAGTTATGTGAAAAGGACCTTTTCTTTGACGATGGCTGGCCAGATTGCTGATATAGAAACATAGGGTTTTTTCCAAAAATCTTAGAAGGATTCAAAAGACACTTATAGAATCGGGTCAAAATTCCAATTTCCACGATTTTTCAAAAATGGCAGATCTACAAGACACCGAGTGCTGCGCTGCGAGCTTGTAGATCTGCTATTTTTTTTATATTTAAAGCATAAAATATTGCGTCATAATGTGTTCAGGCCTAAATGGGTTAAGACACTTCACTGCTACAGACACCTGGACACGGTGAAATAAACTCAGCACAAAAAGAAAGGAAACTTGATTTCGGTCCATTATATCTCCCCTTTAATAATACCAATTTCTATTGTGTTTTGTATCATTTTCATCATTAATTCGTCACCTTTACAACGAGGTACAGCTTGTAAGCATCAGGCATTCAAAACATGAGCTACCCAGCCAAACGTGTAGGTAGCGCCGACCAACATTTTGCCAAAATGGCTTGCAATACTGTTCTGCTGGCATTTACTCTCGTTTTGGGCTTCCCTGACACTGAGCTTAAAGGAGTAGTTCACCACTTTTCAACCTGTCCTCACTAATGTTCATGATAAAATATCACCATTTTTTTCTACTCAGTCCAAGTCTCCTAGGAGAGCTGTGGGTAGTTCAGAATCCATCGTCTTGTGACATCATCATTTTCCACAAAAAAAAGAAAAAACCCCAAAAAAACAATATTTTTGGTGGATTTTTATGAAACAAAGACTTTGCAGATAGAAAGAGGATAATTCAAGCTTTCAGTACAGCCGCAATGTTGGCGAGTTTAACTTTGTTTAGTACAATCAGACAGGACTTTTCTGTTTGGATGTTTGGGCTGTCAATGGCAGAAATTAGTGTTTTGCCACTCAGTAGGCGTTCCCACATAACTTCCAGTAACAGTGATGTCATACATCTATAGTGACTGGACCGTGCCTCTCCTCCGGTGGCGCTCTGGCGCCACCTGTTGGAGACGAGCAGCGAGGCGGTTGTAGCGTGACTCACTCACTCACTGACTGACTGACGGACATGAGTTGGAGGTTTTCATAATAAACTGCAATCTGACGGTCGCAACGAAGCATAAAGTACGATGCTTGCGTGCGTGCGTGCGTGCGTGCGTGCGTGCGTGCGTAGCAAAAATATAATATTTAGATTTTTATTATCGCGAGAACAATGGCTTCCACTTTAACATTGCAACTTTTCAGGAATAGAAAGCCTGCAGTTTCTATAAGCTGGATTGGCAATCGATGATGTCACAAGACGATGGGTTTCTGACCTGCCCACAGCCCTCCTCTGAGAAAAAGAAAAAGAAAAGAAGCTATTTTTGAGTGAGGACCAATTATATGAACATAGGTTGAAAAGTGCCCCTTAACAAAGTGTAAAAATGGCCAATATGTGTTGTTTTTCCTCTTTTCCTTATTACTGTGGGAGAGTGCAATCATTCAATGCTCCAAGCAGCAAAGGTGAACACCAAAAGAACAGTATTGCAGGCCTGCCTGGCCATTTTGACCATTTTGAGGGGCACTACCCACATGTTTGGATGTGTTGCTCATTCCACGAATGCCTGATGCTTACAAACTGTACCCCCTTTTATTTGTGTTTTTATCTTTGACAACGTGGACCAGGGACGTGCTGGGCCCCTGATTCAGCCCGGGAAAAAGAGTTGGAGAGGCCCTCATTGCGCGCTATAGAGAGAGATCTCTCTATAGCGCTGCTGCTACTTTGCCATTTCAGATCATGACAAGTGACAAGCCAGTGGGCCAATTACATGAGTTATATTTCATCGTTGTCGGGTGGAAACCTTGTATGTCCAAAACCATACAAACCACCGTTTTGTATTTATCATTTTAAAAATGATTTAAACTAGTGAAAACAGCTGATCTACAAGCACACAACGCCTCGTGTGCTTGTAGATCGGCTGTTTTCACTACTGTTGTATCTTGCAGATACAAGGTTTCTTCCCTACAGTGACGATTTACTTTGTTGGCCACCCAGCCCCCAAAATGGAACGAAATTTTATTTAGATTTTTTTCCTAACGGCTGGGAATGAACCGGCCGTTTGGGAGTTGTCCCGCTTTTCCCAATGGCCAGCACGTCCCTGACGTGGACACTGCCGCAGTACAGTCCCTTTTGAGTTGCATTCGGACGCAGAAGCAGTCCCCTGGTCAAAATGTACTATTCTGTCCATAACGTCACATCACTCGGTAACGCCGCTGAGTCGTCCGCTGTCCGCACCGATCGTCACGGCAAGTCGCTCGCTACCACGCCCTCGACGGTGACTCCCGGGGCCCCTCGCGGCTGAGACGGCACAGCTCCGCCGTGGATAGTGTGGCGTGATCGGGACCGTCGGGTGGCTGGTAAACCCTACATGGTGGTATCGAGAACCGCTAGGGCAGGGGTGGGCAACTTTGATGATGGAAAGGGCCACTATATTTTCACACTCGGTCCAGAGGGCCACAATGCATATATACAGTCAAAAATAGCAAAAATAGCAAATCTACAAGCTCAAAATGCGTCGCGGTGCGACACGTTTTGAGCTTGTAGATCTGCTATTTTTTTGCTATTTTTTTAATTGGAATCCTGAAAAGTAAGACATTTATTTAATTTCAAATGCATTTATATGTTCTTCCTATGTTAACTTTTTGAACTTAAATACAAATACATTGGACATAATACTTGTACTAGTCAATAAGCTACTATAGACTGAAGTAATTAAAGCGAGTCATGTTTGCATGGTTGGAAATGGAATTGTAACAGCTGAAATCAATAATATATCAGTATTCAGATATTAACACTTATGTTGCAATGATTTTTTCTCTTCAATGTCTCGCGTTGCCATGGTTACCATAGACTTCCATGTAATTGTGCAAGTGTGTAAAAAGTGCACGCCCATGCCTAGATGATGCACCACGTGTGTAGATGCTGTTCACAGCTTTCAAACAAAAAAATCCGCTTGGAAATCCGTTCAGGCATTCATGATTTATCAGCCATTATGTTTTCTTCAGATGTAAACAAACATGGCTGCCATGTTTGAAAGAATGGGTTGGTATGGGGGTTAAACATGCAATTTCGCGATCGCGATCATGCCTAATACATTTCTGGAGGTCCAAAACATTTTTTTGAAAAAAGATTTTTTTTTTTTTTTCAAAAACGGCCCAAACTCGGGAAACTCGGGGTTGGCACAGCACTAGTACCAATACAAACTCGGGAAACTCGGGGTTGGCACCATATGTGTTAACCTGTGGGCCGCATTAAGTGAAGGTGGGGGCCGCATGTGGCCCTAGGGCCGCCAGTTGCCCATGTTTGCGTTAGGGGAATGACTTTTTTTCTTGTTCTTTTTTTTTGACCACTGGGCATACCTAAAGCGTCCCCTACTTGAAGCGGTAGGCATACCTGTTGGGTATCTCAACTCTATATCAACTCTGGGAGTTGGCAACCCTACATACCTAAAGCGTCCCCTACTTGAAGCAGTAGGCATACCTAAAGCGTCCCCTACTTGAAGCAGTAGGCATACCTAAAGCGTCCCCTACTTGAAGCAGTAGGCATACCTGTTGGGTATCTCATACCTGTTGGGTATCTCAACTCTATATCAACTCTGGGAGTTGGCCACCCTACATACCCGTGGCGTCCCCTGCTGTGACGCACCAGGGTACTTGACAAGGCGTCAGGTGTCTGACGCCTTGGGGTGAGAATGTGTTGGCCCAACAGATCAATCAATGCTCACCGAGTTCTGGCCAGACAATTTCTTTCCGACAATACGCTACAGGATTCGTTTTAAGCTAACCCTAACCCTAACCGCAATAAAACGTGCCTGTGTGAATGCCACCTAAGATTAGCCTACTATTTATCTCCATTTGATGTTAAAGCAATAAGCCACAAGAGGCGAGTGGTTACCAACGCCTCTCAGCCGGTGTATACTACCCCGGTAACCACAAGCCTCGCGTGGCTTATTGCTTTTCTAAAACGGTCACAATAATTGCAACATGAAAATCATAGCATTGCATTATTTAAAGAAAAAAGTACACTTCTCCGCCACCAGGAAGAGACATTTCCTTGCGTTTACCATGCAGTCACATCCAGGAATGGAACTTGCGGAAGCCAGTGTGTGTTTACAAAGTCACGTCAATCTTTTTGCCAAAAAAATAGGGAAACAACACTTATGTGTTAGATCAGTCTCATGTTAAGAACCATATTCGATCCATACATATGTTTATTTTCATCCAGATTTAGCTGCTATGTGGGTGAACATCACATCAAAACGCTAGCATAGCAACCTAAGCTAAACAGCCGAGTGGTGCCTGGAGAATATAGGGCGCTTGTTGCCTTTACAAGCCCCGCCCGGAGCCATTCAGTCACTGTCCTATGCCTGCGGGCGGTGCTTAGAAGCACCCGCACGGCAGGATTTGAGAGGAAATAAAACGCTCGCTTCTCTAGTTCAGCCTCACGGCACAGTGGAAAGAAATATCGCACTTGGCTTTGATATAAACTGATTCAAGGTGTGGGTTACAGTCAGAATCAAGGAATGGAACTAGCCGTTTTAGAAATTGATGTTGATTACGTTGTTTATTGTAAGTCGCTCTGGATTCAAATTGTGAATTGTAATCACAGGGTCAGAGTTCACTCACCACCCTGCCGTTGGGTCCGGTCCACTCTCCCCTGCGCACCACTCCGAAGGATCCTAACCCTAACCCTAACCGTAACCCTAACCCTAACCCTAACCCAGGGATCGAACTCACCACCCTGCCGTTGGGTCCGGTCCACTCTCCCCTGCGCACCACTCCGAAGGATCCGTCCCCGAGGCGCTCCAGCAGAGTAAGCTCCGCCTCCCGGATCAGACAGGTGAGCGACGCCCCCTGCTGATTGGAGGAGGAGGGAGGGGACGCCAGAGAGGGAGACGCCCCCGCGGGCAAGGGGGAGGAGTCAGCGTCTGGCCGCTTACCTGGAAACACCTGAGAGAGAGAGAGAGAGAGAGAGAGAGAGAGAGAGGAGAGAGAGAGAGAGAGAGAGAGAGAGAGAGAGAGAGAGAGAGAGAGAGAGAGAGAGGAGAGAGAGAGAGAGAGAGAGAGGAGAGAGAGAGAGAGAGAGAGAGAGAGTGGGTTGTTGGCTGATTTACCACTGCTTCGCCTCGTGCCACAACCCTGAAACCTAAATCAGCCAACAACCCACGACCCTCGAATGGTAAATTGCTTTTCTACCACTTCTACAGACCTGCCAACCCTGGCAAATTTTTTTGAGTACTCATGCGCGGGCACTTCGTGCCCGCGCGGCGCCCGCAGCGCCCGCGCAGCGCCCGCGTTGCAATTTTTGTTGTTTTCCCGCACAAAACAGCGTATATTTTGGGGGGTTCCATGCACCTTTTTGGGTGGGACCTTTACAGTTATGTTAACAAAATTTCACACCAGAAATGTAGCACATTGCATGTCTTGACTTACACTAATAGGAGGAGGCAAGATGTTAGAACAACCTTTTAAATAAAAATGCCATTTGGTCAGGAGAAAAAGTAGGCTAGTATTACCAGGCAATACAGTAATGTTGCTTTGGCAATATTGTTGACAAATCTTTAATAAAATATACTAACTGCACTTGCTCAGAGTTAGTTAACAATAGACTAGCAAAACAGTCTCACCAGTGACTTAATGAATGAACATACATCAACATAATCATGTTATTCAAATAGCAAAATAGCTTTACATTGTCAGGTAGGCTATTTACCTTTAAATATTTACCTGTGTCTTTGTTAAACATTGTTCATTGAGCAGCCTAAATAAAACCACCTTTCTGTGCATGATTTGCATTAAGTTGAAAGTATTCAACTCATGTAGGTTTCTATTCCATCCATTAATTGATATATAGGCCAACATTGTGTATAGATCACATACAGCCTAGTCTGTATATTCATTCATATAGGCTGTAGGCTACTCATTGTTGATACTGATAGACCATTAATGTCATTCATATATTCACAGGTGATAAATGTGTTCACTGTTAATGTTTTTGACAATACACATAGGCCTAATTCATTCATTCATTCATACTCGATGGGTCACACGTTTTGACATTTTCCGACTGGTTGCTCGCTGCAAAACCGTCGTATGACGAAGTATAACTCCAGGCGGACCGGAGCAGCTCGTTGTTTCGTTTCACCAGCGTCGCCAGATAGGGTTAGGTTAGGCATAGTACAAGATTTCACCAATTCTCACCATCGTGGCTGCTATGACATGTGAATTCACCTCAGAGGAGGGTTTTAAAAGTTTATTACCTGTTAGACTCGTTGGCAGCACTACAGGGCGAACAGTCGCTGTGCATCGACTCGCGCAACACCACAGCCCTTCTCCGTATCATCTTCTTTATACATTAATCTGATTAATATCGCCGTTATGTATCCGATCGATAACTCGTCTGCGTCGCTGTGAGATGCGTGCATGCTGAACTAAACCAAAACCTTCTTCTATAACTCTATTACCAAAACAAACAGTCCGCCAATCATTCTTCTTCTGTCGATAAAACGAGCATCGCTTCCGTTCTAGTGCTCCCCAGCGCCATGCGCCCCATTCACACACCATTCATGTGGTGCCTGGGAGGAACTACACGGCATGGAGCAAAAATGTTTGCCTCACTTTACCATCACCCGATAATGCGTAGCCGTTAGAGGAGTTTGCGTACCTGCGTACAGAGACTAAAAATGCGTGCTTACTACGCAAAATGCGTATGGGTTGGCAGGTCTGCTTCTACCATATAAATGAAAGAAAACACAGTTGTAGGGATGGGTATCGTCTGCGATACTTTTAAGGTATCGATCGGATCGCATGACGTCGATACTATCGGGTATCGGTTCACGTAAAAACGAACGATACCTTGTTTCGATACTCTGGAACGCACCCCTGGCTGGTCTCATCTGTAACAGTTGGGCTACTGAGAGTTTAATGACTGCTTTAGTAGGCTACACTCGTTACTGTGGAAAATAGCCGACAATAGCCTATAATGTTTATGATTATGATGATTATCCAACGTCTATACTCTCCGCTCCGCCACACTGTGTGATCATCATCATCACCACCTCTGCTCTACCGCAGCAGCGAGTCACCACTCTTTCCGTGTTAAAGTTAAATTTAAATAAAAAGTATCGAAAATGGTGTCGAAAAGGGTATCATATCGATTCCCAGGTATCGAAAAAGGTACCGTATCGATTCAAAGGTGAACGATACCCATCCACAGTTGTAACTTGCAAGGTTATTTAGTTACAATCAACTGCAACGCAACAGTGGGCGGGGTCCATCAGCCATCAGTGTGTGTGTGTGTACCTTGCTCATCCAGGACTTGCGTTTATAGAGAGCTCTCCTCCTCTTCACTGCCTCCCACAACCTCCTCTGACCTGAAACACATGAGAAAACATACCTTTACAAAACATTATATGAACTATTTAAGAAAAAAATTATGTGTTTCAAACATACCTTTACTTTATCCAAGAGGCAAAATATAATCTAAACTATTTAACTCATTTAGTGCCAGCATCTTTTCCAATTTGGGTGGGTATATGTGCCAGACTTTTTTGACCATTTTGCCACAACTCTGCAGAGCCACAGCGAATCCAAAAATAGTAAGATATGAGCAAATTTCATTCTGAATCAAGATTAGAATGCCTACTTTCACCTGCAAAAGAAAGTGAACTTTTATCTTGTATAGTATTTTAGTTAGAAGCCCGGGACTGCAACGCGTTTCCCCCCAAAATGTCCACTGGGAATTTGTTTCTGAAATACAGCCACTTGAAATAAAAAAAAGTTTATGAAGCTGAAGTAGAGGATCTGTGAGGAGTTTTCGAACATACACCACACTGCTGGAAAGCTTAGAATTCTGCTTTAAACCTTGGGAAATATTGAGTGTCAATCTTGTATGTTTTTTTAGTGGGATGAGAAAGAGTGCGAATACATAAGACTTTGACAAAATACTTTTTCACACTCAGGACTACTGAACGTGACACCTGAACATGACACCAGAGGGCAGCATTAGACTGTCATTAGTCTGTCATAGAAGACACCAGAACACCCTGAACATGACACCAGAGAGCAGCATAGACTGTGCCGGAGTTTGGACTGGACGATTTTCTTTTTTTTTTTTTTTGTACCAACTCTGCATTTTGAGAACTACTTCTGTAGCAAGATTTCTGCCACTTTACAGTTCGCTTAGCTCAGTCGGTAGAGCATAAGGCATTGCTATGATTTTCTCTCTCTGAGCCGGAGAACATGGTTCGATTCCCGATGAAAACCCTTTAGAATCATTTATATATCGGACTGAATAACCCATGTCATATATGAAACACAAATAATGCAGATCTATGTGTTTATGTATTACAAATTAAAATCAGATGCTTATGACTCACTAGCTCAGTCGATAGTGTTCTAGCCTCTGATATACAGGGTCATGAGTTCGAGTCTGGTTGAAAATGTTATTATACTGGGCTTGCCTGGCCTCTATGCCCTTTGCATTACATTATCCTATAGTTTGGGTCAGTAAACTATAAGATCATAGAATGTAATAGACATGAGAGAAGGTACCAAGTGCTGCACTGTGAGATTCTAGATATGCTATTTTTGGCTAAAGTGGCTTCATTCAAACCATGGATTGACATAGACCTACTGCACAGTATGACACAGCTGATAGCTACATCCCCCTGTATGTTTATATATGTGTATACAATAGAATCCCGATCTGCCACAGAGCAGAACAGACATTTGCATTTATTTCACAATAGTAAAAACTGCTGCACTTTCCTATCTGGCCTTTGATAATTCAGGCCCCATACATACAGTACGGCAACGTTCTGTAGAGAAAACGGAGAGGTCCCGGGATATTGCCGTTGCGTTTTGCCTTTTTATCACGCATTCATATGAAGCTGAAATGATGTAGTGTCCATGTCACCGAGAAAACGCAGAAACGCAAGAAGCAACAACGCATGCTAGGCTTTTTCCCAGGGTCTTACCAGGACGTCCCATGCCGATCTTCTCCAGGTCCTCGTTCTTCACGTAGTCGAAGTGGGACAGCAGCGTGACGTTGAGCTGGTCTCTGATCCGCACGAAGTACTGCTGCAGCTGCACGTCTGTGAGGAGCTCTAAGAGCCAGTCTGTCCCCTCGTCCTGCATCTGTAGAGTTAATATAATATATATGTTACTGTTAAATCTATAATATAATATATATGTTACTGTTACATCTATAATATTATATATATGTTACTGTTACATCTATAATATAATATATATGTTACTGTTACATCTATAATATAATATATATGTTACTGTTACATCTATAATATAATATATATGTTACTGTTACATCTATAATATTATATGTTACTGTTACATCTATAATATAATATATATGTTACTGTTACATCTATAATATAATATATATGTTACTGTTACATCTATAATATAATATATATGTTACTGTTAGGAGCTCTAAGAGCCAGTCTGTCCCCTCGTCCTGCATCTGTAGAGTTAATATAATATATATGTTACATCTATAATATAATATATATGTTACTGTTACATCTATAATATAATATATATGTTACTGTTAGGAGTTCTAAGAGCCAGTCTGTCCCCTCGTCCTGCATCTGTAGAGTTAATATAATATATATGTTACATCTATAATATAATATATATGTTACTGTTACATCTATAATATAATATATATGTTACTGTTAGGAGTTCTAAGAGCCAGTCTGTTCCTTCATCACACTGCATCTGTACAGTATAATATACAGTATATAGCAGGGTTCCCCAATTAGTTTTCCCCAAGGGGCTGAATTATGTCTTTTCCACTACTCCAGCGACAGTTCAGATATCGTCGTTGTCGGGTGAAAATATTGTACGTCCAAAACCGTTCGTTTTGCATTTATCATTTATCATTTTAAAAATGATTTAAACTAGTGAAAACAGCCGATCTACAAGCACACAACGCCTCGTGTGCTTGTAGATCTGCTGTTTTCACTACTTTTGTGCGACGGCCTTGTATGATGAAGCAGGGCTTTACTTTGCGAAAGAACCTACAAATTTGGAGATGCAAGGTTTCCACTCGACAACGACGATATGTGTTGTTGCTGCTCTTATACCACCATTATTACTGGGGTTGGTGGGGGCCAGACAGTAGCCCCCCGCGGGCCGCAAATGGCCCGCGGGCCGCCTATTGGGGAACCCTGGTATATAGGGTGGATATTGTCAAGAATCTTTCGATACGTATATCACGATACTTGGGTCACGATGCAATAGTATCACGATATATTGCGAATCTTTGCGATACGATACTGAGAGACCTCACTAACAACCAGCCTGTGAGTCCCAGGCTGCCAAAAATAAAGACAAATAGTCTGCACCTGTAGCCCAGCTCCAAGATGGTGTTTAGCAGTGGTTGGTATTTAATGACCTTGGCCATTAAGGCTTCCTCTAGGCTAAGGTCAAAGGTGCTGCTATCTCTAAGACAGACACTTCCCTGGACTCTTCATCGTCCACAACATCTGGTGCAGGCAGGCAGACAGGCAGACAGGCAGACAGACAGGCAGGCAGGCACGCACACAGGCACGCACGCACACACTTTAATCATTGTCCTAGACTCTAACAACCAACCTATGTACATGTCCAAGGCTGCCAAAGATGAACACAAATAGATTGCACCTATAGCCTAGCTCTGCGATGGTTCGTAGGAGCGGCTGGTATTTAATGACTCCAAGCTAGAATCAAAGGTACAGGCCACTTCAAGAATGGAAACTGATTTGTCTCCTTCATCGACAACAACAACATCTGGTGTATTAGCAGAAAGGTGTGCAAAGATTTCAGTACAGAGATGAAGCACGCACACTCGCAGAGAGAGAGAGAGAGAGAGAGAGAGAGAGAGAGAGAGAGAGAGAGAGAGAGAGAGAGAGAGAGAGAGAGAGAGAGAGCAGGTATGACAAACTATTTTCATTCGGAGGCACAGACACACAAACCCGCGCACACACAGAAATAAACCCATGCACTGCAAAATCTGCGCTGTTCATTTAACTGCAGTGTGGGATTGTTAGAGAAGTTTAACACAAAAACCACAAAACCACACGTTACTGTGTAGTGCAGTGTTTCTACGTTACTGTGTAGTGCAGTGTTTCTACGTTACTGTGTAGTGCAGTGTTTCTACGTTACTGTGTAGTGCAGTGTTTCTACGTTACTGTGTAGTGCAGTGTTTCTACGTTACTGTGTAGTGCAGTGTTTCTACGTTACTGTGTAGTGCAGTGTTTCTACGTTACTGTGTAGTGCAGTGTTTCTACGTTACTGTGTAGTGCAGTGTTTCTACGTCACTGTGTAGTGCAGTGTTTCTACGTTACTGTGTAGTGCAGTGTTTCTACGTTACTGTGTAGTGCAGTGTTTCTACGTTACTGTGTAGTGCAGTGTTTCTACGTTACTGTGTAGTGCAGTGTTTCTACGTTACTGTGTAGTGCAGTGTTTCTACGTTACTGTGTAGTGCAGTGTTTCTACGTTACTGTGTAGTGCAGTGTTTCTACGTCACTGTGTAGTGCAGTGTTTCTACATTACTGTGTAGTGCAGTGGTTCTACGTTACTGTGTAGTGCAGTGTTTCTACGTCACTGTGTAGTGCAGTGTTTCTACGTTACTGTGTAGTGCAGTGTTTCTACGTTACTGTGTAGTGCAGTGTTTCTACGTTACTGTGTAGTGCAGTGTTTCTACGTTACTGTGTAGTGCAGTGTTTCTACGTTACTGTGTAGTGCAGTGTTTCTACGTTACTGTGTAGTGCAGTGTTTCTACGTTACTGTGTAGTGCAGTGGTTCTACGTTACTGTGTAGTGCAGTGTTTCTACGTCACTGTGTAGTGCAGTGTTTCTACGTTACTGTGTAGTGCAGTGTTTCTACGTTACTGTGTAGTGCAGTGTTTCTACGTTACTGTGTAGTGCAGTGGTTCTACGTTACTGTGTAGTGCAGTGTTTCTACGTCACTGTGTAGTGCAGTGTTTCTACGTTACTGTGTAGTGCAGTGTTTCTACGTTACTGTGTAGTGCAGTGTTTCTACGTTACTGTGTAGTGCAGTGTTTCTACGTTACTGTGTAGTGCAGTGTTTCTACGTTACTGTGTAGTGCAGTGTTTCTACGTTACTGTGTAGTGCAGTGTTTCTACATTACTGTGTAGTGCAGTGTTTCTACGTTACTGTGTAGTGCAGTGTTTCTACGTCACTGTGTAGTGCAGTGTTTCTACGTTACTGTGTAGTGCAGTGTTTCTACGTTACTGTGTAGTGCAGTGTTTCTACGTTACTGTGTAGTGCAGTGTTTCTACGTTACTGTGTAGTGCAGTGTTTCTACGTTACTGTGTAGTGCAGTGGTTCTACGTTACTGTGTAGTGCAGTGTTTCTACGTTACTGTGTAGTGCAGTGTTTCTACGTTACTGTGTAGTGCAGTGTTTCTACGTTACTGTGTAGTGCAGTGTTTCTACGTTACTGTGTAGTGCAGTGTTTCTACGTTACTGTGTAGTGCAGTGTTTCTACGTTACTGTGTAGTGCAGTGTTTCTACGTTACTGTGTAGTGCAGTGTTTCTCAATCTAACCACACGTTACTGTGTAGTGCAGTGTTTCTACGTTACTGTGTAGTGCAGTGTTTCTACGTTACTGTGTAGTGCAGTGTTTCTACGTTACTGTGTAGTGCAGTGTTTCTACGTTACTGTGTAGTGCAGTGTTTCTACGTTACTGTGTAGTGCAGTGTTTCTACGTTACTGTGTAGTGCAGTGTTTCTACGTTACTGTGTAGTGCAGTGTTTCTACGTTACTGTGTAGTGCAGTGTTTCTCAATCTTTTTTGGCTTGAGTACCCCCTTTCGCTGATTTTTGAATCCAAGTACCCCCTTTTACCCAACAACAACATTTTCCCAAACTCAACTAAAACCATAAGTAGCGGTATATGATAACCCCCCTTTTCAAGAATATAACATCACAACAAATACAAAAAGGGAGTGAGAGTTTCAACATTGTGCCCATAACATTTCAGTCCAGTTTTCATGTCAATAACTTACATTCAAACAACATTCAAACACATACCAGTTGCCATGTAACACTGTTGGTTTCGTCGACTAAAACTATGACGAAAAATGTTTGTCGACTGCGTTTTTTTCACTGACGAAAACGAAATAAAAACGAAATAAAAACTAAACTGTGATGACTAAAACTAAGACTAAATATATTGACAATTTCATCAACAAAATAAAAACTAGACTAAAACGTTAGGGAGGTACTAGTGCTGAAGAGAGTCATTTTATGTTTGGTTGCTCTCAGGTGTTGCGTGCTGAAAATAGCAGATCTACAAGCTCACAACACGTCGCGCTGCAACGCGTTGAGTGCGATGCGTTGTGAGTTTGTAGATCGGCTATTTTCAGCACACAACCAAGTGTAACATCAGTCATTACGATGCCATCAAGGCCAACTGTAGATTTAGTCGCCATAAAATCTTATGATATTTAGTCGACTAAAATTAGACTAAAACTAAAACTTTTCAGGTGACTAAATTATGACTAAGACTAAATGACATTTTATTCAAAAGACTATGACTAAAACTAAATCAAAATTTGCTGTCAAAAACAACATTGCCATGTAATTTGGGTTGGCTGTATCAGGCTCACAACCAGTAAGACTCCCTAATCGGGAGATAAGCGACCGTTGGTCGCTTATCTCCACAAATAGGCCAAAAGTTTGTTTTACCAATTATCAAGACATACGGGCAGGGCAGTTGACAGTTTGCCATGGTTACTCATTGAAGTTGAATCTCCATATATGGAGATAACCTACGCATCACACTAAGTCTGACCTCACCAGCCCATATTTGGGCATGAGCAACTTATGTCTCCATATATGGAGATATGATGACATCACACAGTCCTCAGCCGATGATGTGGCGTGATGTCATACAATACTGTCATACTGATGTCAGCAGTGTGATGCGGAGATATGAGCAGGGCAAAGGTGTGACGTGTGACGTGTGACCGACCGACCGACCGACCGACGGACGGCCGGTGGAGGTTTTGATACTAAACTGCGACCTACGGTCGCAACAAGTCTCTCCAAGTGTCATCATTAAACATAACAGTAAATGTTGTTTCTCCTTCCAATTCAAACGTAGCTAATTATTTAACTATGAATAATAGTATCATGATTATTTACATGATTATTTACACTTCTATTTATCTTTTTGGGGGGCATTATCTTGAGGACCCCCTGCAGTACCTCCACGTAATTTGAGAAACACTGGTGTAGTGTGTAGCCACTCCCACTCACTCACACTTTTCTATAGTGGACTAGTGGACTTGTGATGACATAAACATTTGTGATTTTATAAACGCCAGCATTCTGAACGGCTGTGGACCCGACTCGACTCGACTTGAGACACGCCGACTCGGACGACTTGTAGCATGTTGTTGTTTTTGGTAGCAGAGAAGTACAACAACTGAGACCAACAAGGCACCTTTCTAGTGCATATCTTGCCACCTGCTTGCAACGGCCAAGGAACCTGAGGAAAGACTAGAACCAGTGGATGGATGCAAGGAACACTTTGACTATGGCGAACGTGGATGGATGCAAGGAACACTTTGACATTATGGCTGCCTTGCTGATGGAGTTCTGTGCATCATATTTTGCCATGGCATGCGTTTATAGTCCCCATAACCCATAAGTATAGCTAGACAAAGTCACACACACACACACGTAACGGAGGTGATCCCAACCTCCCCACCCGGGTTCGTACCCGGGTCTCCCACGCGAAAGTCCAA
>NC_137828.1:1981037-2001037 GCF_963921795.1 Nannobrachium achirus
GACCCTCGAATGCTAAATTGCTTTTCCACCACTTCTACCAAATAAATGTAAAAAAAACACACAAAAAAACACAGTTGTAACTTGCAAGGTTATTTAGTTACAATCAACTGCAACACAACAGTGGGCGGGGTCCATGAGCCAACTCAATGTTGTTGACTGCTTTACCACTGTTTTAAGCCAATCAGAATCCAGTATTTGAACATGTGACCACAAAGGGTGGTAGAATATTACTTTCACATCAGATGCACAGAAACAGCAACATCAATCACCAGCTCCCTCATAGTGCAGGCAGGGGGTCCTCAAGGTCTTTTCAGACCAGGGACCCCTTAGTGTGTGTGCAGCCCCTCCTCCTTACCGTGTACTGCCCTGGGCGAAGGACCGCCTCTGCTGGGAGTGACATGTGTATCACTAAGGGGGGGGGGGGGGGTCACCTGGAAGAACACATGGACAGAGGGACCCCCAAACACCTGGAGAGAGAGAGAGAGAGAGAGAGAGAGAGAGAGAGAGAGAGAGAGAGAGAGAGAGAGAGAGAGAGAGAGGAGCATTATAATCTTACCAGTAAAACTCCGTAATCAGGAGATAAGCGACCGTCAGGTCGCAGCGTGGTTTTAGGGCAAAATGTGTAGGAGCAGTGTCCAAAAATGTGTTTGAAAAAATTGGCCTGTTGGTGGCGCTATATGGGACAGATCCATGTTGATCCATGATGAGTGTAGACATTCACATACAGAAAAGCCAAGCTAATGGTTGGCTTGGTAATTCAATGTAATCTCTATGCAAACCAGCTTTTAACATTTCCAAGCTTCTTTTTTCCGAGCATGGACATTTTTAAAGCTGGTTTGCATAGAGATTGAATTATCAATCCAACCATTAGCTTGGCTTCTCTCAGTGTGAATGTAGCATTAGAGCTATATTTCCATCCATGCCTTGTTTACCGCTTATCCCGCTTAAACGCCTTTGTCTTTTTTTCACTATTTTGAAAAGTATTTTAACCCATTTAGGGCCTAGAATTATTGAATGCTTTAACCAGTGAAAAATAGCAGATATACAAGCTCACATAGGTTTTTTCAAAAAACCTTAGAAGGATTCAAAAAACACTTTATAGTGCTGTGAGCTTGTAGATCTGCTATTTTTCACTGGTTAAAGCATTCAATAATTCTAGAAACTAGAACTGCATTCTGTTGCGCTCACATCACCAGTCGCTAACATATACAGCAGGGGTCTTCAACAGGGGGTCCGGGACCCCTAGGGGGTCCCCAGAGTTACTACAGGGGGTCCTCCAAATCTTTGAGTGATAGAAGAAAAAGGTTCTCCTTTTTATATTAACCATTTGAACCCTAGCGTCCATATTCTAAGAACTTTAGCCAAAAATCGCAGATCTACAAGCTCACAAAAGCTTGTAGATCGTCTATGTTTGGCAAAGAGCTTTGGTGTAGAGGGTAAAAAGAGCAGACCAAGTACAGAGTAAAAGTTCAAGTTTATTAAGTATTGACGGTTCAAGTGGTTAAATATCTTAAAACACAAATTGACAAGAATCCAAAATACACTGATAATTGTGCTGTCAAACGATGAAACTATAGCCTATGGAATCTTGGGGGTCCCTGCTTCATCTCTCTCTCAACTAAGGGGTCCCTGCTTCATCTCTCTCTCAACTAAGCGGTCCCTGCTTCATCTCTCTCTCAACTAAGGGGTCCCTGCTTCATCTCTCTCTCAACTAAGGGGTCCCTGCTTCATCTCTCTCTCAACTAAGGGGTCCCTGCTTCATCTCTCTCTCAACTAAGGGGTCCCTGCTTCATCTCTCTCTCAACTAAGGGGTCCCTGCTTCATCTCTCTCTCAACTAAGGGGTCCCTGCTTCATCTCTCTCTCAGCTAAGGGGTCCCTGCTTCATCTCTCTCTCAACTAAGGGGTCCCTGCTTCATCTCTCTCTCAACTAAGGGGTCCCTGCTTCATCTCTCTCTCAACTAAGGGGTCCCTGCTTCATCTCTCTCTCAACTAAGGGGTCCTTGGCCTGAAAACGTTGAAGACCCCTGATATACAGTATACACGTTTGTCTCAAACAATTAGACCTCAAATCATAACTGACTGTGGCTCAAATCAAATGCTGAATAAATTATGGAATTTGATATGAAAATAGTTGAAAACTGTCCTATATTTATAAATAGGCTGCACAATGAAATGGATGATTAGTCCAATCTGTTTACTTTATACAATAATCTTCCCAACCACCCGATAGTGGCTGCACTTTGACCAAACCATCATGCATTTCATTTTATAAACTAAACGTGGACAAAAACCCAGCGTCCAGCAACACAAGAGAGATAATGAATGATTATGTCGCATCTTCTATCTGTCATGTGATAGAATAGAAATGTATTGTGCTTTTGTTTTAAACATGTTGGTATTTTAGTTTGTTTTAATGTAGCCTACATTGCTGTAACTGATTGACAATAACTTTGTAGGCCTACTTCAAGTTTAAAATGATACTAAATAATATGTTTTCAAGTGTCCAAATAAATTCCAAATATTATCAAATGATCTCACGGCACCCCTGGACTGCCGTCACGGCACCCCAGGGTGCCCCGTCACCCACTTTGAAAACCCCCAGCCTTAGGAGATCTAACTTGACCAATACTGTCTGTAACTCTGAGAGTGTACAAATGGAACCAAATGGACCCTAACGGGTCCAGTTGGTTCCATTTGTACACTCTCAGAGTTGAGGGGAGACCTTGACATGTGACAGTTTGATAAACACTGCTTTATAGGGGTCTAAATTGACACATAAAGGTCTGTAACTCTGACAGTGTTGGACCCTAAAGGGTCCATTTGGTTCCATTGGTACACATGTCAGAGTTAAGGGGAGAGATTGACATGTAAAGGTTTGAGAAACACTGATCTATATACACAGACTGACACATAACGGTCTCCAACGGTCCAGACAGGTTACAACAAGAAATCTGTTCGCCAATCATTATCATTTGCTGTCCGATTGCCTGATGGAGTTTTCGCCAATAAACTGACATTTAGATGTGCTCACATTGTTATGCATATAGAATAGATATATAGGCTCATACATATATATATAGGCTACAGGGGGAATAACATGCAAGCGGTTGGGAATAAACTGCACGTTACCTTAAGCTGGAGACATGATAAGAAATAACGTCCACGTTTGAGATGATAATGATGTGCTAGATAATGATCCTGTCTGTCTGTCTGTCTGTCTGTCTGTCTGTCTGTCTGACGGTTAACAGCTTCAGTTGATGTAAAATTGAAACAGAAAGGTTTTAATATAAAATAATAATATAATGATCCATTTCATTCAGCTGTGCGTCGCTCTGCCCCCTTGGCGTTGCCAGGCTCTGAGAGAGAAACAAGCAACAGAGTGTGTGTAAAATGTCGAGGACACGATTTTATGGTTCCATAATTTATTTTTTATTTAATACATTTCTTACATATTGTTTTTAATTATTTCGAAGCATTAAACAATACAATGAATTCAAAACAAATCCATAGATTTTGTCTTTTCAGTAATTTCATGAAGAAATAAAGGGTTGAAGAAAACTAAGAATTAAAATTTGAATTTAAGAATTTATGATGAATGATTTTTCCTTTTCAGTAATTTCATGAAGAAATAAGGGGGAAAAAAATCTAAGAATTTACATTTCCCGGGACCCAAACTAGAGAAAACAGATCATTCGCGCCGCACTGTGAGCTTGTAGATCGGCTATTTTCACTGCTTCTTTAACAATACACATTGGCTATACAGTTGAAAATAGCCGAACTACAAGCTCACAACAGCTTTTCAACAACAAAACATTACATTTTAAAATAGTATGGGCTTAGGGTGGGGGTGGGGGTCCCTGGCAAGGCTGACATAACATCATGTATTCAGATGGGGGTCCGCAGACAATAACATTAATTATTTGGGGGTCCTTTGATGACATGTAAAATGTTTTGAGGCCTGGCCTACTAATTTAGTTTAAACAACACTAGGAAATGAGACCAACAATCATCAATATTTACAAGCAACTTACCGAAAAAAAATATATCCACGAGTTTCCAACGCCCCATAATGCATTGCGCAAACGTCTGCACCGAGGTTCCGCCGCCGATTTACAAGCTCACAACGGGTTGCATCTGCGACGCGACGTGAGCTTGTATGTCTGCTGTTAAACCCGGAAGTTTGGTCCTGATAGTCTCCAGTAAACTCCCGCGGAAACTTGTGGATAACAAATAATAACTAGAAATACTGTTCCTTCGAAACAGTGTGGGCTCGATTCCAACCCAACAAATAGGATACTTTAAGGTACTGTAAGGTACAGTACCTTACAGTATTGTACTGTACCTTACTATACTGTACTGCACCTTACTGTACTGTACTGTACTGTACTGTACTGTACTGTACTGTAACTTACTGTACTTTACTGTACTGTACTGTACCTTACTGTACTGTACCTTACTGTACTGTACTTAACTGTACTCTACTGTACCTTACTGTACTATACTGTACTGTACTCTACTATGCCGTACTGTAACTTACTGTACTGTACTCTACTGTACCTTACTATACTGTACTTTACTGTACTCTACTGTACCTTACTGTACTCTACTGTACTTTACTGTACTCTACTGTACCTTACTGTACTGTATTGTACTTTACTGTACTGTACTTTACTGTACACTACTGTATCTTGCTGTACCTTACTGTGCTGTACGTTACTGTACTTAACTGTACTTTACTGTACACTACTGTACTGTACTGTACCTTACAGTACTGTACTTTACTGTACTCTGCTGTACCTTACTGTACTTTACTGTACTCTACTGTAACTTACTGTACCTTACTGTACTGTACTTTACTCTACTCTACTGTACTGTACCTTACTGTACTTTACTGTACTCTACTGTACCTTACTGTACTGTACCTTACTGTACTGTACTTTACTGTACTCTACTGTACCTTACTGTACTATACTGTACTGTACTCTACTGTGCCGTACTGTACCTTACTGTACTGTACTCTACTGTACCTTACTATACTGTACTTTACTGTACTCTACTGTACCTTACTGTACTCTACTGTACATTACTGTACTCTACTGTACCTTACTGTACTGTATTGTACTTTACTGTACCTTACTGTACTGTACTCTACTGTACCTTTCTGTACTGTACCTTTCTGTACCTTACTGTACTTTACTGTACTCTACTGAACCTTACTGTACTTTTACTGTACTCTACTGAACCTTACTGTACTGTACATATTCTATGTGTTCTAGATCTACATTTTTGATTCTGTGTTTGGGAACCAGCAACTGTCAAATGGACTCCAACTGTAGTGGAGTATATTGAGTGCATATACTGTAGGCTAACAATCCCAGATCACATCTGTCCTCCACTATGTCTATAACCAAGGCGTTCTTCTATGTGGCCACTCCAGACTGAGGAGTGGAGCATGGCTTTTATTGTGTTTGTGGATCTGACTTGGAAATTTTTGATATCTCCCTGACAACCAACAACAACCACTAATATGGCTGACTGTCCCTGCGGGCTCTAGGATATATGGCTATGGGATTTACATCCCATCGCCCGGACTTGATTCTTGATCACAGCTGTGTAATCAGTAGAGTGGAGAGGGACATTTATTTATAGTTTTAACTATAACTATAGTTTTATACATCACACAGCTTAGATATTTGGATCAAATCAGAGAGCAGACCTGTGTGAACGCATTGATATAAATAGCATATCTGAAGTGTGAATATTGCAGCCACAGCGCCTTAATATAAACATGGGTCCCTTTCCTCACTAAACCCATTGGAAATGCATTGGGTGCTTAAAGTTAAACATTTTTATTTTTTTATAATTATACTACAAAACATTTCAAAAAGAAAAATACACGCACACTTGTCCTCAGTAAGCTGAACACATAAAAATTTGAATGGTGTTGAAAGGTGTAAGCGTTTAAGAGATGAAGCGCGCCAAAGTTTTGAGGATACTGACTAGTATAGAAATAAATAATGAAGATAACATACGTGTGCTCGCCTTCCAGGCGAGCCCACAATAAACAAAAAAAGAATCAGCCCAAAGTCGCTTATAAAAAGCGGACATGGCAACCCTGGTTGCTGGGATTAGGAGCGTCACTTCGGTGCGTCCTGCGCATGGTCTTAAAGACACAGGGTTTATTATTATTTAATTAGGTTTATTCTCATCGTTTAATTAGTTTCACACCATGATTAAATTAATCAGACATCATCTGGCCTCTGCTTGTTATGATACACACAGAGGCTGCTGTACTGAGGAAATGAACTGAGTACAGAGGACCTCAATGTAAACAAGCCAATACCTGTCTGGTTTAAATCCTATTATAGAGCTTGTATCTGAGCTGAACTGTACTGTACTGTACTGTACTGTACTTTTACTAAGAGAACTGATAATACAGTATTCAATCAGTGTTTTTTTCCCCCTGATAAATATCTACTGCATAATACTGTGTTCTATCCAATGTAATGTTATATGAGTTAAAGGTATTGATTGAAGACTTTATTAGAAGTTTGCATAGGAAAAGGTACAGTTTCATGACGGTACAGTTCACTGGTACAAGGTCTACTAAAAGGAGATCCATGAAAAGACTAAGCTTATTTCCACTGGAAACCATTTAAGTATCTCATATAACATTGAATGACAGACAAATAGAACACAGTACTATGCAGTAGATATGTAAAGACAAACAAAAAAGAAAACAGTAAGTCTAAACAAACAGTATATACAAAGAAGGGGCAGGGGAGGGTAGGGTTGGGCTAGATTCATTTTTTACCAGTTGCGAACGGCTGCTGCCTGTAAGTGGTTTTTTAGGGCAATTTTAAAGGATGCTAGTGATCCACACTCCTTTATGGCCTTCGGTAAGGCTTTCCACATTTTGGTGGTATAGCAGAAAAACGAGTTTGACCCTTTAAAGATATCATTGGAAATAAACCTTAGGTCTTACCTGACTTTCCTTTTAGTTGACCTTGTACCAGTGACCAGTCATGAAACTGTACCTGTTCCTATGCAAACTGACAATACATATTTCAATCAATCAATCCTTTTCTTTAACAAGTAAGCTACATAGTTCATGAATAGGCTATATTCCTTCTACAAACAATATTTAATAATTTAAAGGAGCTAGAGTCAACTTTTTTCTTGAAAAACGGATGCTAAAATAAAAATAATGTTTCGAAAATATATAATTATAATATTTTGATGTAAACAAAGTGTCGGTCTGACAATGGCCAAAATGATTATTTTATCATTATTTTACGCTTTTTGTTGTAATTTTTGAATAGAAACACATATATAAAGCTTATTTTTTTTAATAAAATATTTTCGAAACATTTTTATTTTAGCATCCGTTTATCAAGCTCCTTTAATACACACGTGGTAATAATGGATATTAATCTGTACATGAATCAAATCACACAATAACTTTAACGTTCTGTTGGATGTGACTGTGCTGAATATTCAATAGGCTACGGTGCCCTCTAGTGGCCACTGACAATAACCACACGTAGAAAAACCCCAGATCTTGCCAAGCTAAAGAGTTTATTATGTTGTTGAAGCAAAGGAAGAACAAACAGATGTATAAAAGTAAAGATGAAAGAATAAGAAAGCAGAACGGTAGATCATCTGATAACATGTCCTTTAGATGAACGTTGACTCAAGGAACGTGAAATGGCAATTCACACTTAACCTTAAATTCAGTTACGGTATTTTATGCATAAATTCAGTTGTCCTCAAATCCGAATTGTTTTGGGTTTTGTCAGCTTAATCTGATTTCATTGCAATCTACGTGTGACATTTAACATAACCGTTAATGTATTGATCATTTCAACGTGGCACCCCCTCCCTATTTGGGGAATGTCATTATAGCCAGTTTCTCTTTTCGCTGCAAAAAGAATAGTGAAGATTGTTGATCTACAAGCTCTCAACGAGTCAAACAATTTTTGCTGTTTTAGAAATGTGGATGTGGCAACTTATTTTTTTTCCCACCCCTCCGATAGTAGGCCAATGTAAATATAAATCTTCTTGTTGGGAGAGTTTTGCCGAAATGGGAGAAATTCATTCCAAACTACGATATCAACCATCGGGGGAAAGAAATCTCTGGTGCTCCGATAACAGAATATGCTTTCAAATGTCATTCTGCCAGCTTACAATTATTGCGACCGTCAGGTCGCAGTTTAGTATCAAAACCTCCACCGGCCGTCCGTCCGTCCGTCCGTCCGTCCGTCGGTCACACGTCACACCTTTGTTTGTGTACGGTGTGATGTCATACTGATGTCAGCAGTGTGATGTCATACTGATGTCAGCAGCTATGTCTCTATATATGGAGTTATATGTTGTTCGTGTCCAAATATGGGGCTTGTGAGGTCAGACTTAGTGAGATTCGTCGGTTATCTCCATATATGGAGGGAGAACCAGCTTATGAGACGATGAGTTGTGTCAGAGTCGAGATCCTGCTTGCATCTAATCTGTCGGTAGATAATGCCGGTCTTATATAAGGGTCATTTGTGTACGGTGGGATGTCATACTGATGTCAGCAGTGTGATGTCATACTGATGTCAGCAGCTATGTCTCTATATATGGAGTTATATGTTGTTCGTGTCCAAATATGGGGCTTGTGAGGTCAGACTTAGTGAGATTCGTCGGTTATATTTGTGGAGATAAGCGACCAACGGTCGCTTATCTCCCGATTAGGGAGTCTTACTGGTAGTTATTGTGTCATTTGAGATTGGGATCATCAGCTGTATTTAATGCTTTCTTTCAAAAATAATTTGACATAACTTTTAGTTTTTTTAGTTCCATCAACAGGAACAAAGTGCTTTGGAATACAAATCCCTCCAATAAAGTCTGTTCTAAAGGAATACAGTGACATGCAGAGGATCGTACAGTACATGATGCAACATGCACATAAATGCTGTAAATGTTATGTAACGGTCATATTGAGAGGGGTCCATATACACGTACAGTACAGTAGTTGTATGTAACGGTCATATTGAGAGGGGTCCATACACACGTACAGTACAGTAGTTGTATGTAACGGTCATATTGAGAGGGGTCCATACACACGTACAGTACAGTAGTTGTATGTAACGGTCATATTGAGAGGGGTCCATACACACGTACAGTACAGTAGTTGTATGTAACGGTCATATTGAGAGGGGTCCATACACACGTACAGTACAGTAGTTGTATGTAACGGTCATATTGAGAGGGGTCCATACACACGTACAGTACAGTAGTTGTAGTTCCATACACACGTACAGTACAGTAGTTGTAGTTCCATACACACGTACAGTACAGTAGTTGTAGTTCAATAAACCAGCTTCCTTAAGCAATCCAAAAGTAGAGCAGGGCTTTTCACAGTGGGTGACGGAGCACCCTGGGGTGCCGTGATGTCAGTCCAGGGGTGCCGCGAGATCTTTTGATGATATTTGGAATTCATCAATATCACTTCACTATGCTTAGTGAAACAGACCTGATTTGCACTGTACTTGATGAGTTCTTTTTCCATCTATGGTCAACTCTCTTCACCAAAAATAGCAGATCTACAAGCTCACAACGCGTGAGCTTGTAGATCTGCTATTTTTGGTGAACCTTTCCCTTCACTATATTTTAAATATTTTGAGATGGGGGTCCGCTGCCAAATACATCTCATTTTGGGGGTCCTTGGGGGTCCTTGGGGGTCCTTGGGGGTCCTTCACATGAAAAGGTTTGAAAAACAAAACTATACCTGTATCTCCTTTAACTCTTTGAGTGCCACCCCTTTCACCACTAGAGGGCGCCCAGTGACCAGAGAAAATCCCATAGAGATATGCTGGTATATGCAGGTATATGCAGAAGCCCTGCAGCCATGACTTGCCTGAACACTTTCCTTTGTGCATGTACAGGAAGAGGATGAAGTTAGCTTGAAGTTAGCTATTGGCTACCAAGCATTTTAGAAGCCTTATTTTCGTCAACTTAGCCATGATTAATTGAAATCATGTTCACCAGATTTGATGGGGTCCAAAAAAAAAACAAAAAAAAATCAAAAAAAAAATTTTCCAAAATTTTTTTTTTTTTTTTTTAAAAGCCGAACTTGTTCGGGATCGGCACACTGCGATACGCTAATAAAGCCGAACTAGTTCGGGATTGGCACTCAATGAGTTAACACTAAACCCCAGCATCCCTATTCAGTGGGGGAACCTTCACCAAAAATACGATCTACAAAAATCTGCTAGTTTTTGTCAAATAGTTAAAAAATGTCAAATGATCTAAAGTATTCTTCGGCCCCCCTGGACTTTGTGTCACGGCCACCTAAGGGTGCCACGGACCGCACTTTGAGAAACCACTGCTCTGTATGCAGTATTAAGGAGGAAGAAGACCATATTCGGACCTTATTTCCTGTTACAGTACCGAAGCGCAATAGACTCCTCGTCAGAAGAAACAACAACAACAATAGACAGAAGTTATGGACAGTAGCGTACAGTATGATAGGAGAAATGACGGCACAAGCAAGAAACAAACAACAAAACTACAAGTGATAATAACCTGCTACTGCTAAAGGGAAAGACAAACAAATACCTTAACCCATTTAGGCCTAGAATTATTGAATACTTTAACCAGTGAAAAATAGCAGATGTACAAGCTCGCAGCGCGGCACCGAGTGCCGCGCTGTGAGCTTGTAGATCTGCTATTTTTTAAAAAAAGTTGTGAAAATGTGTGCACATCTTTGAATATATGTATTTTCAAAGTGAACGTTTGTAACTCACATTTTGCTTCTTGGGGGGGTCCCTGGACCTAGATATTTTGAGATGGGGGTCCGTGGCCAAATACATATCATTTTGGCGGTCCTTCACATGAAAAGGTTCGAGAACCACTGACATAGTAGTCTCTCAAGAACAGACTAACTGAGCTCCAGTTGAAGTGAAAAGGACCTTTTCTTTGACGATGGCTGGCCAGATTGTTGACATAGAAACATAGGGTTTTCAAAAAATCTTAGAAGGATTCAAAAGACACATATATTATATAAAATTCTAATTTTCATGATTTTTCAAAAATAGCAGATCTACGAGCTTGTAAATCTGCTATTTTTCAATAGTTAAAGCATAAAATAATGATACACAATAAGGTGTACCCGAAATGGGTTTTTAAACAGAATAAAAGAAATAACTCTGGGACTTCTCTGTTCCCGAAAAGTTGTTCCACCGTTTCAGTGAATGGGAGACACTGCTCTCGATACGCACTTTAGACTCATTCTTTGTAAATGACAAGAATTCACACTTTTAGTTTTGGTAGGAATTTGAAAGGAATACTTCAGCCAAAAAGTACATTATTTTCTATCAATTATTTATTACTCACCACATCACATGGAGATTTTTATGTTCGTCTTATTCTCAATTAAGAATTAATTAGCAATTATCCAATATTTGACTAACTGGAGTTTTAACCTGCTTCAAAGCGGGAAAGCATCCGTGTCATTTTAGATTTTAAACTATTCAAAAAGTAGCAGATCTACAAGCTCACAGGGCGCCACTCTTTCAAGAACCACCGGTTTAGAAGACAGCTTCAGTACATTCTGGGGGACGTATTCCTTTAAAAGTCCAGATTTGCCGTGTTTTCAGTCGGTAACGACGCGTTGTTTTTGATTCGTTTTAGAGCAACACTGAACTCACTTTTTTCACTCCTCAACATCACCGAAGAGATGTTGAGGAGAAAACTAATAAATGTTTTAGCAAATTCAACATAAAAAAGGCGGAACCAGGGCGGGACAAGGCAGATAGAGCCTGCTGGTTGGTCAGTCAGGGACCAACCAGAGGGCTGAAAAACTGGGTGAATTGGGGAACCCTGAACTAAATCCCTGGCCGTTCACTTCAAGGCTGCTCCACAGCACCGCCCGGTGGCTGCAGCTGTCTCTGCGGTGCTCATATGGGTCACAAACACACTCGGTCGAATGTCGGAGCGGCACGCACCGCTCAAAAAAACAAAAACAAAAAAACAACATATACACACACACACACACACACACTGCAAACACTGGTAGGAAAAAAACTACCATCACTTCTTTGACATTATGGAAGGCACTGCTCCCGATAAATTAATAACAAACGATGACAAACACAAACTCCACCTCTCTCTCTCTCTCTCTCTCTCTCCCTTGAATATGATGGAATATGATTAAGGATTACTGTGTATTATGTGAAGCTCACATTTCATATCGCACAAACCATACTTGTAACTTTCACTAGCCCCCACAAAAAGTTATATCAGTTACATCGGTCATACCGGTAGCATATCGGTGCATACCGATATGGCCAAAAAGGTGATATCGGTCACTACTTAACCGTACCCGAACCTTGAGAACCACTTTACAGTAAATTACAGTATTGTGAAAAGAAAACGTTAAACGTATCTCGATGCATGAGAACAAACAAAGTCACAATAACTTAAGACACACTCACGATCATCAGTGTTGTGCTACGATACCTCGGCCAGAGGAGATCAACATAAATACATTAACATTAAAAACTAAAAAGAGTAACTCTGGGAAATCTCTGTCCCCGATAAGTCGTCGTTCCACCTCGAGAGTGAAATATGGGAGGCTCTGCTCCCGATACGCAGCGCTCAGATGTAGCCATCGCTAAGGATTCACAGCTTTTTAAGCCTCACACAAATTTAGTCAGGGGATATTAACAACTTGGGAGCCAAACTCGTTCAGGGACGAGTTATGGCCACTAGGTGTCCCCCTGCCAATCTCGTTGAGAGACGAGACAACAAAGAGTTAACTGTACAGGCTGTGGCTGCCCTCTGAATGACCTAAGTCCATTACGTCACCCCCCAGCTGCAGGCAGGAAGACAGGGGAAGAAAATGCGAGGCAGTTTATTGCTTTACATTCTACTTTGAAACATAAGAAGGGCTTTATCTTTGAATGAGGTGAAAAAAGCGCCAGGGAAGCAGAGATCTGATTGTTTTCACGGCGACATTTTACCGCGATGGTCGGCCCCGTTTTGGATTATAGTTTCGCGAGCTTTTGTAAACAAAGGGATTATCTTCCTCAATCGTCAATGGACACCCACGTGCACACGCACAAAGCTTCCGAGGCACTTCAAAATAAAGCGTAAGTGAATGGTGGCACCAGTAACAGCTAGAAATGTTAGAAATCTTGGCTTCCGTTGTGTTAATAAAACCTGGAAATAAATTCCTTACCCGACAATTTCTTCACCAGTGTGTTCGTAAAGGTGTCTAGTAACATATCTAATAAAGTTTGAAAATCCCTAGGTCCAGGAGAATCTTTGACGGCTGGGGTAAGTTTGGGTCTCATTCAAAATTCTTTTGCAAATGTTGCTTCTTGGCAGGTCCCTGATGGATTATATTTCAAGATGTAGATGTACATAATTAGCCCTATTCACGGCCCGCCCACCTACTTCCGTTTCTCAGTTTTCCCCGGGTGCTGACTTCAATTTAGAAGGGGAAACTATACTGGACTTAAAGCCAACAAATCGTTATTTCTAACGGTAAAGTAAATTATAATGCTTTGTGCCGTTTACTATCTTGTGTTCTTGATCATGCTAGCCGTATTTTATACTTTACTATTCGGAAATTGCATTAAATTTGCGATTTCTGTGTTAACTCTATAGACTATAGTAGGATTTACCCCTTCAAAACGGGACTTCAGCACCCGGGGGATGCTGAGTGGGCGGGTCGTGAATAGGGCTAATTCTAGGGGTCCTGTTGACATGAAAAACTTTGAGCACCACCAGATAAAGAACCATAGGTTTTTCATTAGGATTTTGAAGACTTTTTGGGTATTTTTCATGTCTTAATTCGTGAAACTATGTCTTGTAAAGTGGACTTGAGCCACGAGAGGCACCGCCGAGTGCCGAGTCGCCGTGCCCGAACGTTACGAAGTCCGCTTCAGCAGCCTCGGCGCCGTTTTGATTCATGTCCCGACAGAGACGGATAACAGAACTCCTATTCCCCCCTTCGTCTAGTCGACATGTGACGTTTTGGGCCACCCGTCCCAAGGAGAAAACGTTGGACTTCTTGGGAGTGAGGAAGCGTTGAATGACTCTGTACTGGAATAGTTCTGTTCTGTGGCGTTCAAAAGAACCAATAGCGGCAGGTCCAACGCACTAAAAGGCTGGAACTTGACAATGGCTACAACTGCAAAAAACTAAACAAAATGAAACAAAAAGAAAAAAAAAGCCAACAATCACACTCGCATTCACGCGTCACTCACTGGTAGGCAAAAACTACCATCACTTCTGGTCATTATGGAATGCACTGATTCCGATAATTTAATAACAAAACAAAAACAAAATAATAACTTTACTGGGCAACGTAATACATGGCTTCCAGGATGTTTTGTGTAGAAACAGTGTGGGTCAAAAGGCCTCTTCTGTAGCAGAACCAAGACATTCTGATCTAACGGTTATTAATCTTGTTTTAGTGCAGGTCATTGTCAACGCGTATCATATTGTTTTAAATACGTTCTGTACTCGTCTTCATGTTCTGAGTGGCACAGTTTCCCAAAGCCACTGGTTTCACGTTAATTTTGTCGTTTCAATTATCCTCCAGGCTAATTATTTAGGTATTATTTATGTCTATGCATTTGACAGGATTGTCACTCAGAGAGTAAACAAACGGAACCAAATGGACTTGGGATGCACCGATACTGAAATTCTTGGCAATATCAGCTACTGCCATCGGTTAATATCAGCTTTATTTGCCGATAACGATGTTGACCGATAGCAGAAAACATCGGCCGACACCGATGTGTGGCTGATGTATCGGTGCATCCCCTTTGTTACACTCTCAGAGTTACAGAGCTGTAAGGGTCCATTTTGAACCCCTATAGGAATGGTCAAAGGGAACCTGTTTACAGGGAATCACTAAGGAATCATAATTGTTCAAATCTTTCAGGATAATGGATTGGAATAAGGTTGGCAGATGAAAACGTGAGGAAGGCTTGGTGTCTGCACTGGGGGAAAAGAGAGATTATCTGACATACTGGTAGATTATGTGACCAATTTTGTACCAGTATACTGGGCATATACCCACATTATTGGAAGTTTTCAGTTCAAGAGATTTTCAGGCATATTCCCCTGTAAACTGCAAATAATAGGTGATATTCTGCCCCCAGCTAGACAAAGGCACACCCTGCTGTGCCTTTGTCTATTATTTGCAGTTTACAGGGGAATATGCCTGAAAATCTCTTGAACTGAAAACTTCCAATAATGTGGGTATATGCCCAGTATACTGGTACAAAATTGGTCACATAATCTACCAGTATATGTCAGATAATCTCTCTTTTCACCCAGTGCTTCGTGTCTGGTTGTGACAGATGAAAACGCGGAGAAGGCTTGGTGTCTGGTTGTAGCAGATGCTGCCACTCTGAGAACAAACGTAACAATAAGACGGTATGACCGTCATAAGTATGGGAGACACTGCTCCCGATAACTTTGTATAAAAAACAAAAGGAGATTATTATTATTGTGACGTTTTATAGTGGACCCTGCCACTGATAAAACAATGATTACATTAATATATATTAATAATATTATTAAGGAGTCTTATAGCGGTCCCTGCCGCTGATAAAACAATGATTAATAAATATATTTATAATATTATTATGGTATTTTATAGCGGTCCCTGCCGCTGATAAAACAGTCATTAAAGAGTATAAATAAATAAATAGGGTTCTCAGTGTTAAGGCCACAGAGGTCAGAGGTCACAGGGGGCGGGGTTAGTGCAAGGAGATATGGAGGACCTCTGATTGACAGCCTGTGCTTAAGCGCTATTATAGGGACATCTTCATTAGTTTCTCACACACACACTCATCTACAACCAAATAAACACCAACAGTGTAAAGTTCTGAGTGTTAAAGGAGTAGATTACCACCCAAAAAAAGACTTATTTTCTATCAATTAACACTTTGGCTGCGGAAATCGCCAAAAAGACGTCTGGAAACGTCTTTATATCAAAATTGGCGTTCCTGGCGTTTCTACCAATACATAATAATCAATATTACTATTTTATCGCCAGATTAGCAAAAACACTACAACACATTGCGGCCCTATAGGGTGCCCCCCGGTAAATTCTATTAACCCTATGATGGCATCCAATGTGTTAATGGGTGAAATGATTATTTCAGGAATGCGAGAAAAAAAAAAAGTCTTCATGTTTTTGGGGGTGAACTACTCCTTTAACTCTGACCCTTTACTTGGGGTCATTTTGACCCCTTGAAGAGCTAAAGTAACACAAACAACCCCTCTCCCACACCCTCTCTGTTCGCCCCCTAGTGGTCCAGGCTGGTATCCCAGATGTCTCCTGCCATAGCGTTGGCGGCTCCCTGCAGGGTCCAGGTGGCCAGGGCCAGCTGGGTGCGCAGCTCCGTGGTGTTGGTGGTCCCTGGGGGTCCCTGGGTGTTGGTGGTGGTCCCTGGGGGTCCCTGGTTGGTGGTGGGGGGTCCCTGGGCGATGGCGGCCAGGGTGTGAGGACCGCGGCCGAACAGCAGGTGGCGGAAGGGAGTGTCTCTGGGAGAGGCGTAGGGAGAGAGGAGACCGTGCTCCACCTGGGGGGAGGGGTGTGGGGGGGGGGGGGGGTAAGGTTATTATTATTATTTTTTTTTAATTTATCCCACGATTTTGTAACCCATTTTCACCCAGTGCCATTAATTGCCTATGTAATCCTGGGCTCTGCTCTCCCTCTGCCGCGCCTGGGGAGACAACGGACTGACCTCATGCTTCCTTCAATGCATGAGGAGTCCAAGTTGTTTCTTTTCACCTGACAGGGGGGTGGGGTTTTCCTGGTTTGGACGTAGCGCGTGGAAGGAACACGTTATTCCAACCAGTTCCTTTCCCCTCCATCAGGCACCCCGGCTGGCCAGGGGGAGGCAGTATAGAGACCAGGATTACAGCATGTTTTTGTGAGGGTATCAACCCTAGGAGACACAGGGAGAACATGCAAACTCCACACAGAAAGGCCCTATCGCCAACCCCACCTAGGGTGTGGGCGCTGATGACGCGGAGGGAGAAACACGCCCCCAGCACCCACAGCGTCCCCCGGCGGGAATCGAACCCAGGACCTTCTAGCTGTGAGGCGAAGCGCTAACCACTGCGCCCCCCCGGGGCAAGGTTATTGTTACAACACATCGAGAGCCCAAGATGAAATAAAAATCCCATAGTGCCCAAAATGTAATAGATTTTACCTTATTTCGGAGGCTCAGGGTAAAAGTAATCTGAGTAGATGTAATCCGAGTTAGAGCTTAGATCGGCCAACCCAGCCCGTCAGAACGGCAGCCTGAGCTCGGCCCAAAGCCCGATACATAATTGACAATTGGAGACCAACACAGCCCGCAGCCCGACATTATAAACAAGCTTCATTGCTGGAGCAGCCTTTTTTCTCATTTGGTGATTTGTTAAGAACAGAGCCCTTTTCCTACTGTCTATATATATATTAAAATACATTGTAGCAAGTACCGTGCTAATTATAGAACACATAAACATCGGAGCCTAATTCTTCAATCAATCAATCAATCAATCAAAAAGCCTTGCTGGAAAACACAGCTGACGACCGCCGCTAAATCAGACAGCAGGCGTACAGGCTGTTATCGCTACAACGTTCACACAACGTCTGTTATGATTATTAGGATACAAAAAGTGTCTGTGGACTGTTTCACAGCAGCCAGCCACACACAGCACAGTCACACACACACACTCACACACACTCACACTCACACACGCACACGCACACGCACACGCACACACACACACACACACACACACACACACACACACACACACACACACACACGCACACTCACGCACACACTCACACACACGCGCACACACTCACACACTCACACACTCACACACTCACACACTCACACACACACACACACACACGCTCAACTGTCAAGTTGTGCAACAGCGCAGCGGTGCAGCCATAGAGTTATGAGCGCGCAGTTTAGACAGTCACAGAGACATCATGATACTGCGCTGCGCTTGCCTACCGGATTATAAAAGCCTGACCCGACCCATAGCCCGTCATATACGTGGAAATTTGAGCCCGGCCCAGCCCGCGCTGCGCCGACCCGTCGGGTCCCGTCGGGCTCGGGCTGAATTTCTAAGCTCTAATCGGAGTATGTCCTGTTTTCTTTTGCAATAGTATTTTCTTTCACTCAGAACAGAAAAATAACAATCGCGGGCATCATGTGCTTTTGCAATGCCGGCACCTAGTGGTGGTTGCATAGAAAAAAACGGCCTACCGTTGTGGTAACACCACCAGCACTTTCAAGGTACCGTGACTGTAGTTCACTAAAACTAATGAAATAACAAAAACTAAGATTTAAAAAACATGTTCGTAAACTGAACTAAATAAAAACTATAATAATAGTAAAAAAAACGAATACATGAAAACTGAAATTATAGACAAAATGCCCTTACGTTTTAGTTTTTTCTCATTACCAAACCATTATTATAGATACGTTTTTATAAATATATTTATATATTTTATACCATCATAATAAATATATTTATAAATATATTTATATATTTTATACCGTCATAATAAATATATTTATAAATATATTTATAAATATATTTATATATTTCATACCGTCATAATAAATATATTTATAAATATATTTATATATTTCATACCGTCATAATAAATATATTTATAAATATATTCATATATTTATAGATATATTTATAAATATATTCATATATTCATATATTTATAAATATATTCATATATTTATAGATATATTTATATATTTATAAATATATTTATATATTTATAGATATATGTATATATGTCATACCGTCATGATCCTATCGTTGAGGATGCGGCAGGTCTCAGGGTCGCTGAGGTCAGAGTTGGTCACAGAGGTCATAAGGTCATCGGCTGCCCTCTGGAACGACCCTCGGGCGCTGCTGATCCATGTGGGGCTCAGATCAGCCTGGAAAACATGACATCTGACATCATACATACAATCCCTTTTATGCCCATACATGGAGATCCCTGTCTGTAGAACCAGCCACACAGATATGGACTGTCTTCCTCCATATATGGGCACTCCCATGAAGTCCTGTTAGATATGGGCTTAATATTGAAGCGTGATGTCAGAGCGGAAAAAAACATAGACCGTACACATCCAGACAGACAGACAGACAGACAGACAGACAGACAGACAGACAGACAATTTGCCGTTTCACATACTAAACTGCGACCTTCGTTGCAACAATACCTGTTTGATCTGAAGGATGTGTCTGACTAGGGTCACCTGCTTGGTGAGGGTCTTGTATTATTAATTATAATAGTTATATAATATAATATAATATAATAACCTGTTTGATCTGGAGGATGTGTCTGTAGACCATGGTGACCTGCTTAGTGAGGGTCTTGTATTATTAATATTTATATAATATAATATAATAACCTGTTTGATCTGTAGGATGCGTCTGTAGACCATGGTGACCTGCTTGGTGAGGGTCTTGAATTATTAATTAATATTTATATAATATAAATATAAATATAATAACCTGTTTGATCTGGAGGATGTGTCTGTAGACCATGGTGACCTGCTTGGTGAGGGTCTTGAATGATTAATTATAATAGTTATATAATATAATATAATATAATATAATAACCTGTTTCATCTGTAGGATGCGTCTGTAGACCAAGGTCACCTGCTTGGTGAGGGTCTTGTATTATTAATTATAATAGTTATATAATATAATATAATATAATAACCTGTTTGATCTGGAGGATGTGTCTGTAGACCATGGTGACCTGCTTGGTGAGGGTCTTGAATTATTAATTAATATTTATATAATATAAATATAAATATAATAACCTGTTTGATCTGGAGGATGTGTCTGTAGACCATGGTGACCTGCTTGGTGAGGGTCTTGAATTATTAATTAATATTTATATAATATAAATATAAATATAATAACCTGTTTGATCTGGAGGATGTGT